>NC_057797.1:581033598-581050833 GCF_018294505.1 Triticum aestivum | reverse complement strand
CTCCCTGTCCCGACGCGCTCCAACCCCGCGCACGTCGCACCGTGGCCGCGCTCAGGCGAGCCCACCGGTTGCCTGGCCTCGCCACTGCCGCCTGCGTGCTCCGCACTCCCTGCGCCATGATACGTCTCCAACGTATCTATAATTTTTGATTGCTCCATGCTATATTATCTATTGTTTTAGACATTATTGGGCTTTATTATCCACTTTTATATTATTTTTGGGACTAACCTATTAACCGAAGGCCCAGCCCAGAATTGCTGTTTTTTGCCTGTTTTAGGGTTTCGAAGAAAATGAATATCAAACGGAGTCCAAACGGAATGAAACCTTCGGAAACGTGATTTTCTCATTAGATAAGATCCAGGAGACTTGGACCCTCCGTCAAGAAAGCCATGAGGTGGTCACGAGGGTAGGGAGCGCCCCCCCTAGGGCGCGCCCCCTGCCTCGTGGGCCCCTCGAAGCTCCACCGACGTACTTCTTCCTCCTATATATCCACATACCCCCAAACGATCGGGGACGGAGCCAAAAACCTAATTCCACCGCCGCAACTTTCTGTATCCACGAGATCCCATCTTGGGGCCTGTTCCGGAGCTCCGCCGGAGGAGGCCTCAATCACGGAGGGCTTCTACATCGTCATCCAAGCCCCTCCAATGAAGTGTGAGTAGTTTACTTCAGACCTACGGGTCCATAGCTAGTAGATAGATGGCTTCTTCTCTCTTTTTGGATCTCAATACAATGTTCTTCCCCTCTCTCGTGGAGATCTATTCGATGTAATCTTATTTTTGCGGTGTGTTTGTTGAGACCGATGAATTGTGGGTTTATGATCAAGTCTATCTATGAATAATATTTGAATCTTCTCTGAATTCTTTTATGTATGATTGGTTATCTTTGCAAGTCTCTTCGAATTATCAGTTTGGTTTGGCCTACTAGATTGGTTGTTGCCATGGGAGAAGTGCTTAGCTTTGGGTTCGATCTTGCGGTGTCCTTTCCCAGTGACAGAAGGGGCAGCAAGGCACGTATTGTATCGTTGCCATCGAGGATAACAAGATGGTGTTTTTATCATATGGCATGAAACTATCCCTCTACATCATGTCATCTTGCTTAAGGCGTTACTCTGTTTTTAACTTAATACTCTAGATGCATGCTGGATAGCGGTCGATGAGTGGAGTAATGGTAGTAGATGCAGAATCGTTTCAGTCTACTTGTCTTGGACGTGATGCCTATATACATGATCATACCTAGATATTCTCATAACTATGCTAAATTCTGTCAATTGCTCAACAGTAATTTGTTCACCCACCGTAGAATACTTATGCTCTTGAGAGAAGCCACTAGTGAAACCTATGGCCCCCGAGTCTCTTTATCATCATATCAATCTCCATAACTTTATTATTGCTTTGCTTTTACTTTATTTACTTTGCATCTCTATACCAAAAATACCAAAAAAATATTATTTATCATCTCTATCAGATCTCACTTTCGTAAGTGACCGTGAAGGGATTGACAACCCCTAAGCGCGTTGGTTGTGTTGAGCTATTGTTTTTGTGTAGGTACGAGGGACTCGAGCGTAGCCTCCTACTGGATTGATACCTTGGCTCTCAAAAACTGAGGGAAATACTTACGCTACTTTGCTGCATCATCCCTTCCTCTTCGGGTAAATCCAACCAGTGCTCAAGAGGTAGCAAGAAGAATTTCTGGCGCCGTTGCCGGGGAGTCTGCACAAAAGTCAACATACCAAGTACCCATCACAATCCCTATCTCCCGCATTACATTATTGTTGGGGAACGTTGCAGAAAATTAAAATTTTTCCTACGGTTTCACCAAGATCCATCTATGAGTTCATCTAAGCAACGAGTCTAGGGAGAGAGTTTGCATCTACATACCACTTGTAGATCGCGTGCGGAAGCTTGCAAGGTGATGATGTAGTCGTACTCGACGTGATCCAAATCACCGATGACCTGCGCCGAACGGACGGCACCTCCGCGTTCAACACACGTACGGAACAGCCACGTCTCCTCCTTCTTGATCCAGCAAGGAAGGGAGGAGAGGTTGAGGGAGATGGCACCAGCAGCAGCACGACGGCGTGGTGTTGGTGGAGCTGCAGTACTCCGGCAGAGCTTCGCTAAGCACTATGGAGGTGGAGGAGGTGTTGGGGAGGGAGAAGGAGGCAACCAAAGGCCGAGACGTTCAGGTGTCAAGTCCCTCCTCTCCCCCCACTATATATAGGGGTGCCAAGGGGGGGTGGCTGGCCCTAGGAGATCAAATCTCCTAGGGGGTGCGGCGGCCAGGGGGGTTTTCCCTCCCCCCAAGGCACCTAGGAGGTGCCTTACCCTCCTAGGACTCTTGCCCCCCTTGAACCCTAGGCGCATGGGCCTATGTGGGGCTGGTGCCCTTGGCCCATTAGGCCAAGGCGCACCCCACACAGCCCATGTGGCCCCCCGGGACAGGTGGACCCACCCGGTGGACCCCCGGGACCCTTCCGGTGGTCCCGGTACAATACCGATAACCCCGAAACTTGTCCCGATGCCCGAAACAGGACTTCCCATATATAAATCTTTACCTCCGGACCATTCTGGAACTCCTCGTGACGTCCGGGATCTCATCCGGGACTCCGAACAACATTCGGGTTACTGCATATACATATCCCTATAACCCTAGCGTAACTGAACCTTAAGTGTGTAGACCCTACGGGTTCGGGAGACATGCAGACATGACCGAGACTCTCTCAGTCAATAACCATCAGCGGGATCTGGATACCCATGATGGCTCCCACATGCTCCTCGATGTTGTCATCGGATGAACCACTATGTCGAGGATTCGATCAAACCCTGTATGCAATTCCCTTTGTCAATCGGTACGTTACTTGCCCGAGACTCGATCGTCGGTATCCCAATACCTTGTTCAGTCTCGTTTCCGGCAAGTCACTTTACTCGTACCATAATGCATGATCCCATGTCCAACACCTTGGTCACATTGAGCTCAATATGATGATGCATTACCGAGTGGGCCCAGAGATACCTCTCCGTCATACGGAGTGACAAATCCCAGTCTCGATCCGTGTCAACCCAACAGCTACTTTCGGAGATACCTGTAATGCACCTTTATAGTCACCCAGTTACGTTGTGACGTTTGGTATACCCAAGGCACTCTTATGGTATCCGGGAGTTACACGATCTCATGGTCGAAGGAAGAGATACTTGACACTTGCAAAGCTCTAGCAAAACGAACTACACGATCTTTTATGCTATGCTTAGGATTGGGTCTTGTCCATCACATCATTCTCCTAATGATGTGATCCCGTTATCAATGACATCCAATGTCCATAGTCAGGAAACCATGACTATCTGTTGATCACAACGAGCTGGTCAACTAGAGGCTTACCAGGGACATTGTGTGGTCTAAGTATTCACACGTGTATTACGATTTCCGGATAATACAGTTATAGCATGAATAAAAGACAATTATCATGAACAATGAAATATAATAATACTTTTATTATTGCCTCTAGGGCATATTTCCAATAGTCTCCCACTTGCACTAGAGTCACTAATCTAGTTACATTGTGATGAATCGAACACCCATAGAGTTCTGGTGTTGATCATGTTTTGCACGCGAGAGAGGTTTAGTCAGCGGATCTGCGACATTCAGATCCGTGTGCACTTTGCAAATCTCTATGTCTCCATCTTGAACATTTTCACGGATGGAGTTGAAACGACGCTTGATGTGCCTGGTCTTCTTGTGAAACCTGGGCTCCTTTGCGAGGGCAATAGCTCCAGTGTTGTCACAGAAGAGTTTGATCGGCCCCGACACATTGGATATGACTCCTAGGTCGGTGATGAACTCCTTCACCCAAATCGCTTCATGTGCTGCCTCCGAGGCTGCCATGTACTCCGCTTCACACGTAGATCCCGCCATGACGCTCTGCTTGCAGCTGCACCAGCTTACTGCTCCACCATTCAACATATACACGTATCCGGTTTGTGACTTAGAGTCATCCAGATCTGAGTCGAAGCTAGCGTCGACGTAACCCTTTACGACGAGCTCTTCGTCTCCTCCATAAACGAGAAACATGTCCTTTGTCCTTTTCAGGTACTTCAGGATATTCTTGACCGCTGTCCAGTGTTCCTTGCCGGGATTACTTTGGTATCTAGCTACCAAACTTACGGCAAGGTTTACATCGGGTCTGGTACACAGCATGGCATACATAATAGATCCTATGGCTGAAGCATAGGGGATGACACTCATCTCTTCTTTATCTTTTGCCGTGGTCGGTGACTGAGCTGAGCTCAGTCTCATACCTTGTAACATAGGCAAGAACCCCTTCTTGGACTGATCCATTCTGAATCTCTTCAAAATCTTATCAAGGTATGTGCTTTGTGAAAGACCTATGAGGCGTCTCGATCTATCTCTATAGATCTTGATGCCTAATATATAAGCAGCTTCTCCAAGGTCCTTCATTGAAAAACACTTATTCAAGTAGGCCTTAATGCTGTCCAGAAATTCTATATTATTTCCCATCAGGAGTATGTCATCTACATATAATATGAGAAATGCTACAGAGCTCCCACTCACTTTCTTGTAAATGCTGGCTTCTCCATAAGTCTGCATAAACCCAAACGCTTTGATCATCTCATCAAAGCGAATGTTCCAACTCCGAGATGCTTGCACCAGTCCATAAATGGATCGCTGGAGCTTGCATACTTTGTTAGCGTTCCGAGGATCGACAAAACCTTCCGGCTGCATCATATACAGTTCTTCCTTAAGATGCCCGTTAAGGAATGCTGTTTTGACGTCCATCTGCCATGTCTCATAATCATAGTATGCGGCAATTGCTAACATGATTCGGACGGACTTTAGCTTCGCTACGGGAGAGAATGTCTCGTCGTAGTCAATCCCTTGAACCTGTCGATAACCCTTAGCGACAAGTCGAGCTTTATAGATGGTAACATTACCATCCGCATCCGTCTTCTTCTTAAAGATCCATTTGTTTTCTATCGCTCGCCGATCATCGGGCAAGTCTGTCAAAGTCCATACTTTGTTTTCATACATGGATTCTATCTCGGATTTCATGGCTTCAAGCCATTTGTTGGAATCCGGGCCCGCCATTGCTTCTTCATAGTTCGAAGGTTCATTGTTGTCTAACAACATGATTTCCAGGACAGGGTTGCCGTACCACTCTGGTGCGGAACGTGTCCTTGTGGACCTACGAAGTTCAGCAGTAACTCGATCCGAAGTCCCTTGATCATTATCATGGTTTTCCCCTTCAGTTGGTGTGGGCATCACAGGAACGGTTTCCTGTGCTGCGTCACTATCCCGCTCAAGAGGTAGTACTTCATCGAGTTCTACTTTCCTCCCACTTACTTCTTTCGAGAGAAACTCTTTTTTCCAGAAAGCATCCATTCTTGGCAACAAAGATCTTGCCTTCGGATCTTAAGTAGAAGGTATACCCTACAGTCTCCTTAGGGTATCCTATGAATACGCATTTTTACGACTTGGGTTCGAGCTTATCCCCAAAATGATAGCGGTAAATCGGTAAGAGACATCATAGACCGCACCATATCCAATAGAGTGCGATTACAACGTTCGGACACACCGTTTCGCTGAGGTGTTCCAGGCGGCGTGAGCTGTGAAATGATTCCACATTTCTTTAAGTGTGTACCAAATTCGTGACTTAAGTATTCTCCTCCATGATCTGATCGTAAGAATTTTATCTTTCGGTCACGTTGATTCTCCACCTCATTCTGAAATTCCTTGAACTTTTCAAAGGTCTCAGACTTGTGTTTCATTAAGTAGACATACCCATATCTACTCAAGTCATCTGTGAGAGTGAGAACATAACGATATCCTCCGCGAGCCTCAACACTCATTGGACCGCACACATCGGTATGTATGATTTCCAACAAGTTGGTTGCTCGCTCCATTGTTCCGGAGAACGGAGTCTTGGTCATTTTGCCCAAGAGGCATGGTTCGCACGTGTCAAACGATTCATAATCAAGAGACTCTAAAAGTCCATCGGCATGGAGCTTCTTCATGCGCTTGACACCAATGTGACCAAGGCGGCAGTGCCACAAGTATGTGGGACTATCGTTATCAATTTTAAATCTTTTGGCATCTACACTATGAACATGTGTAATATTACGCTCGAGATTCATTAAGAATAAACCATTGACCATCGGAGCATGACCATAAAACATATCTCTCATATAAATCGAACAACCATTATTCTCAGACTTAAATGAGTAGCCATCTCGTATTAAACGAGATCCAGATACAATGTTCATGCTCAAACTTGGCACTAAATAACAATTATTAAGGTTCAAAACTAATCCCGTTGGTAAATGTAGAGGCAGCGTGCCGACGGCGATCACATCGACTCTGGAACCATTCCCGACGCGCATCGTCACCTCGTCCTTCGCCAGTCTCCGTTTATTCCGCAGCTCCTGCTGTGAGTTACAAATATGAGCAACGGCACCGGTATCAAATACCCAGGAGTTACTACGAGTACTGGTAAGGTACACATCAATCACATGTATATCAAATATACCTTTGGTGTTGCCGGCCTTCTTATCCGCTAAGTATTTGGGGCAGTTCCGCTTCCAGTGACCCTTCCCCTTGCAATAAAAGCACTCAGTCTCAGGCTTGGGTCCATTCTTTGACTTCTTCCCGGTAACTGGCTTACCAGGCGCGGCAACTTCTTTGCCGTCCTTCTTGAAGTTCTTCTTACCCTTGCCCTTCTTGAACTTAGTGGTCTTATTGACCATCAACACTTGATGTTCTTTCTTGATTTCAGCCTCTGCTGACTTCAGCATCGAGAACACTTCAGGAATGGTCTTTTCCATTCCCTGCATGTTGTAGTTCATCACAAAGCTCTTGTAGCTTGGTGGGAGCGACTGGAGGATTCTGTCAATGACCGCCTCATCTGGGAGGTTAATGTTCAGCTGGGTCATACGGTTGTGCAACCCAGACATCTTCAGGATGTGCTCACTGACAGAACTGTTTTCCTCCATCTTACAACTGTAGAACTTGTCGGAGACATCATATCTCTCGACCCGGGAATGAGCTTGAAAAACTAGTTTCAGCTCTTCAAACATCTCATATGCTCCGTGATGCTCAAAACGCTTTTGGAGCCCCGGTTCTAAGCTGTAAAGCATGCCGCACTGAACGAGGGAGTAATCATCAGCGCGAGACTGCCAAGCATTCATAATGTCTTGGTTCTCTGGGACGGGAGCGTCACCTAGCGGTCCTTCTAGGACATATTGTTTCCTGGCAGCTATGAGGATGATCCTCAGGTTCCGGACCCAGTCCGTATAGTTGCTGCCATCATCTTTCAGCTTGGTTTTCTCTAGGAACGCGTTGAAGTTCATGTTGACATTAGCGTTGGCCATTGATCTACAAGACATATTTGCAAAGGTTTTAGACTAAGTTCATGATAATAAAGTTCTAATCAAATTATGAACTCCCACTTAGATTAGACATCCCTTTAGTCATCTAAGTGTTACACGATCCGAGTCGACTAGCCCGTGTCCAATCATCACGTGAGACGGACTAGTCATCGTCGGTGAACATTTTCATGTTGATCGTATCTTCCATACGACTCGTGTTCGACCTTTCGGTCTCCGTGTTCCGAGGCCATGTCTGCACATGCTAGGCTCGTCAAGTTAACCCTAAGTGTTTTCGCTGTGTAAAACTGTCTTACACCCGTTGTATGTGAACGTAAGAATCCATCACACCCGATCATCACGTGGTGCTTAGAAACGACGAACTGTAGCAACGGTGCACAGTTAGGGGAGAACACTTCTTGAAATTTTATAAGGGATCATCTTATTTACTACCGTCGTCCTAAGTAAACAAGATGCATAATACATAATAAACATCACATGCAATTATATAGTTGTGACATGATATGGCCAATATCATATAGCTCCATTGATCTTCATCTTCGGGGCTCCATGATCATCTTGTCACCGGCTTGACACCATGATCTCCATCATCATGATCTCCATCATCGTGTCTTCATGAAGTTGTCACTCCAACGACTACTTTCTACTTCTATGACTAACATTTAGCAATAAAGTAAAGTAGTTTACATGACGTTATTCAATGACACGCAGGTCATACAAAAATAATGACAACTCCTATGGCTCCTGCCGGTTGTCATACTCATCGACATGCAAGTCGTGAATCCTATTACAAAGAACATGATCTCATACATCACAATTCATCATTCATCACAACTTCTGGCCATATCACATCACTTGATCAATCGCTGCAAAAACAAGTTAGACGTCCTCTAATTGTTGTTGCATCTTTTACGTGGCTGCAATTGGGTTCTAGCAAGAACGTTTTCTTACCTACGAATCACCACAACGTGATTTTGTCAACTTCTATTTACCCTTCATAAGGGCCCTGTTCATCGATTCCGCTCCAACTAAGGTGGGAGAGACAGACACCCGCCAGCCACCTTATGCAACTAGTGCATGTCAATCGGTGGAACCGGTCTCACGTAAGCGTACGTGTAAGGTTGGTCCGGGCCGCTTCATCCCACAATACCGTTGAGCAAGAAAAGACTAGTAGAGGCAAGTAAGATGACAAAATCCACGCCTACAACAAAGTTGTGTTCTACTCGTGCAAAGAGAACTACGCATAGACCTAGCTCATGATGCCACTGTTGGGGAACTTTGCAGAAAATTAAAATTTTTCCTACGGTTTCACCAAGATCCATCTATGAGTTCATCTAAGCAACGAGTCTAGGGAGAGAGTTTGCATCTACATACCACTTGTAGATCGCGTGCGGAAGCTTGCAAGGTGATGATGTAGTCGTACTCGACGTGATCCAAATCACCGATGACCTGCGCCGAACGGACGGCACCTCCGCGTTCAACACACGTACGGAACAGCCACGTCTCCTCCTTCTTGATCCAGCAAGGAAGGGAGGAGAGGTTGAGGGAGATGGCACCAGCAGCAGCACGACGGCGTGGTGTTGGTGGAGCTGCAGTACTCCGGCAGAGCTTCGCTAAGCACTATGGAGGTGGAGGAGGTGTTGGGGAGGGAGAAGGAGGCAACCAAAGGCCGAGACGTTCAGGTGTCAAGTCCCTCCTCTCCCCCCACTATATATAGGGGTGCCAAGGGGGGGTGGCCGGCCCTAGGAGATCAAATCTCCTAGGGGGTGCGGCGGCCAGGGGGGTTTTCCCTCCCCCCAAGGCACCTAGGAGGTGCCTTACCCTCCTAGGACTCTTGCCCCCCTTGAACCCTAGGCGCATGGGCCTATGTGGGGCTGGTGCCCTTGGCCCATTAGGCCAAGGCGCACCCCACACAGCCCATGTGGCCCCCCGGGACAGGTGGACCCACCCGGTGGACCCCCGGGACCCTTCCGGTGGTCCCGGTACAATACCGATAACCCCGAAACTTGTCCCGATGCCCGAAACAGGACTTCCCATATATAAATCTTTACCTCCGGACCATTCCGGAACTCCTCGTGACGTCCGGGATCTCATCCGGGACTCCGAACAACATTCGGGTTACTGCATATACATATCCCTATAACCCTAGCGTAACTGAACCTTAAGTGTGTAGACCCTACGGGTTCGGGAGACATGCAGACATGACCGAGACTCTCTCAGTCAATAACCATCAGCGGGATCTGGATACCCATGATGGCTCCCACATGCTCCTCGATGTTGTCATCGGATGAACCACTATGTCGAGGATTCGATCAAACCCTGTATGCAATTCCCTTTGTCAATCGGTACGTTACTTGCCCGAGACTCGATCGTCGGTATCCCAATACCTTGTTCAGTCTCGTTTCCGGCAAGTCACTTTACTCATACCGTAATGCATGATCCCGTGTCCAACACCTTGGTCACATTGAGCTCAATATGATGATGCATTACCGAGTGGGCCCAGAGATACCTCTCCGTCATACGGAGTGACAAATCCCAGTCTCGATCCGTGTCAACCCAACAGCTACTTTCGGAGATACCTGTAATGCACCTTTATAGTCACCCAGTTACGTTGTGACGTTTGGTATACCCAAGGCACTCTTATGGTATCCGGGAGTTACACAATCTCATGGTCGAAGGAAGAGATACTTGACACTTGCAAAGCTCTAGCAAAACGAACTACACGATCTTTTATGCTATGCTTAGGATTGGGTCTTGTCCATCACATCATTCTCCTAATGATGTGATCCCGTTATCAATGACATCCAATGTCCATAGTCAGGAAACCATGACTATCTGTTGATCACAACGAGCTGGTCAACTAGAGGCTTACCAGGGACATTGTGTGGTCTAAGTATTCACACGTGTATTACGATTTCCGGATAATACAGTTATAGCATGAATAAAAGACAATTATCATGAACAATGAAATATAATAATACTTTTATTATTGCCTCTAGGGCATATTTCCAACAATTATTTGCCATTTGCCTCTCGTTTTCCTCTCCCCCACTTCACCCTTGCCATTTTATTCACCCTCTCTCTCTATCCTCCCTCTCTATTTGCCTCTTTTGCCGTTTGCTTTTTGTTTGCTTGTGTGTTGGATTGCTTGTTTGTCGCGATGGCTCAAGATAATACTAAATTGTGTGACTTCACCAATACCAACAATAATGATTTCCTTAGCACTCCAATTGCTCTTCTTATCGATGCTGAATCTTGTGAAATTAATACTGCTTTGTTGAATCTTGTCATGAAAGATCCGTTCTCTGGCCTTCCTAGTGAAGATGCCGTTACACATCTTAATAGCTTCGTTGATTTGTGTGACATGCAAAAGAAAAAAGATGTCGATAATGATATGTTTAAATTGAAGCTATTTCTTTTTTGCTTAGAGATCATGCTAAAGCTTGGTTTTCGTCTTTGCCTAAAAATAGTATTGATTCATGGAACAACTGCAAAGATGCTTTTATCTCTAAGTATTTTCCTCCCGCTAAGATCATCTCTCTTAGAAACGATATTATGAATTTTAAACTACTTGATCATGAACATGTTGCACAAGCTTGGGAGAGAATGAAATTAATGATATGTAATTGCCCTACTCATGGTTTGAATTTGTGGATGATTATACAAAAATTTTATGCCGGATTGAATTTTGCTTCTAGAAATCTTTTAGATTCGGCCGCGGGAGGCACTTTTATGGAAATCACTTTAGGAGAAGCTACTAAACTCCTAGATAATATTATGGTTAATTATTCTTAATGGCATACTGAAAGATCTACTAAAAAGGTGCATGCGATAGAAGAAATTAATGTTTTGAGTGGAAAGATGGATGAACTTATGAAATTATTTGCTAATAAGAGTGTTTCTTCTGATCCTAATGATGTGCCCTTGTCTACTTTGATTGAGAATAATAATGAATCTATGGATGTGAATTTTGTTGGTAGGAACAATTTTGGTAACAACGCGTATAGAGGAAATTTCAATCCTAGGCCTTATCCTAGTAATCCTCTAATAATTATGGTAATTCCTACAACAGTTCTTATGGAAATTATAATAAGATGCCCTCTGATTTTAAATCTAATATTAAAGAATTTATTTCTTCACAAAAGAATTTTAATGTTATGATTGAAGAAAAATTGCTTAAGATTGATGATTTGGCTAGGAACGTTGATAGAATTGCTCTTGATGTTGATTCTTTGAAACTTAGATCTATTCCACCTAAGCATGATATCAATGAGTCTCTCAAAGCCATGAGAATTTCCATTGACGAGTGCAAAGAAAGAACCGCTAGGATGCGTGCTAAGAAAGATGCCTTTATAAAAGCGTGTTCTTCTAGTTCCTATGAAAATAATGATGAAGATCTAAAAGTTATTGATGTGTCCCGTATTAAATCTTTGTTTTGCAATATGAATCTTTATAATGATGGGACTGAATATGATCCACCTTTACCTAGAAGGCGTTCTAAGAATTCGGAATTTGTTGATCTTGATGCTAAATTTGATAAAAGTGGGATTGAAGAAATTAAAACCCTAGATGTTGCTAAACCCACTATTATGTATTTCAAGGAATTTAACTATGAAAATTGCTCTTTGATTGATTGTATTTCCTTGTTGCAATCCGTGCTAAAATCTCCTCACGCTTATAGTCAAAATAAAGCGTTTACTAAACATATCGTTGATGCCTTGATGCAATCTTATGAAGAAAAACTTGAATTGGAAGTTTCTATCCCTAGAAAACTTTATGATGAGTGCGAACCAACTATTAAAATTAAAATTAAAAATTATTAGTTTTATGCGTTGTGTGATTTGGGTGCTAGTGTCTCTACTATTCCCAAAACTTTGTGTGATTTACTAGATTTCCGTGATTTTGATGATTGCTCTCTAAACTTGCATCTTGCGGATTCCACTATTAAGAAACCTATGGGAAGAATTAATGATGTTCTTATTGTTTCTAATAGGAATTATGTGCCCGTAGATTTTATCGTTCTTGATATAAATTGCAATCCTTCTTGCCCTATTATTCTCGGTAGAACTTTCCTTAGAACGGTTGGTGCAATTATTGATATGAAGGAAGGGAATATTAGATTTCAGTTTCCATTAAAAAAGGGCATGGAACACTTCCCTAGAAAGAAAATAAAATTACCATATGAATCTATCATGAGAGCCACTTATGGATTGCCTACCAAAGATGGCAATACCTAGATCTATTCTTGCTTGTTATGCCTAGCTAGGGGCGTTAAACGATAGCGCTTGTTGGGAGGCAACCCAATTTTATTTCTATTCCTTGATTTTTGCTTATGTGTAGTAATAAATAAATTATCTAGCCTCTGTTTTGGTTGTGTTTTTCTGTGTTTAATTAGTGTTTGTGCCAAGTAGAACCGTTGGGAAGACTTGGGGAAAGTCTTGTTGAACTTGCTGTAAAAAACAGAAACTTTAGCGCTCACGAGAACTGCTGTCAATTTTATTTGGAAAGTGATATTTAGTTAATTCTTTTTGAAGATGATTAATAGATAAATCCCTCACGTCCAGCAATTTATTTTTGAATTTTTGGGGTTCCAAATCTTGCGCTAGCTACAGATTACTACAGACTGTTCTGTTTTTGACAGATTCTGTTTTTCGTGTGTTGTTTGCTTATTTTGATGAATCTATGGCTAGTAAAATAGTTTATAATCCATAGAGATGTTGGAATACAGTAGGTATAACACCCATATAAATAAGGAATTAGTTCATTACAGTACCTTGAAGTGGTCTTTTGTTTTCTTTTGCTAACGGAGCTCACGAGTTTTCTACTTTAAGTTTTGTGTTGTGAAGTTTTCAAGTTTTGGGTAAAGATTTGATGGATTATGGAACAAGGAGTGGAAAGAGCCTAACCTTGGGGATGCCCCTGGAACCCCCAAGATAATCTAAGGACACCTAAAAGCCAAAGCTTGGGGATGCCCCGGAAGGAATCCCCTCTTTCGTATACTTCTATCGGTAACTTTACTTGGAGCTATATTTTTATTCACCACATGATATGTGTTTTGCTTGGAGCGTATTTTATGATTTGAGTCTTTGCTTATTAGTTTACCACAATCATCCTTTCTGTACACACCTTTTGAGAGAGCCATACATGATTCGGAATTTGATAGAATACTTTATGTACTTCACTTATATCTTTTGAGCTTTATAGTTTTGCTCTAGTGCTTCACTTATATCTTTTAGAGCACGGTGGTGGATTTGTTTTATAGAAACTATTGATCTCTCATGATTCACTTAGATTATTTTGAGAGTCTTAATATCATGGTAATTTGCTTAAAATCCTAATATGCTTGGTATGCAAGATTAATAATAAAACTTTCATATGAGTGTGTTGAATACTAAGAAGAAATTGATGCTTGATAATTGTTTTGAGATATGAGGATGGTGATATTAGATTCATGCTAGTTGAGTAGTTGTGAATTTGAGAAATGCTTGTGTTAAAGTTTGTGATTCCCGTAGCATGCACGTATGGTGAACTGTTACGTGATGAAGTCGGAGCATGATTTATTTATTGATTGTCTTCCTTATGGGTGGCGGTCGGGGACGAGCGATGGTCTTTTCCTACCAATCTATCCCCCTACGAGCATGCGCGTAATACTTTGCTTTGATAACTTCTAGATTTTTGCAATAAGTATATGAGTTCTTTACGACTAATGTTGAGTCCATGGATTATACGCACTTTCCTTCCTTCCACCATTGCTAGCCTCTCTAATACCGCACACTTTTCGCCGGTATCATACACCCACCAAATACCTTCCTCAAAATAGCCACCATACCTACCTATCATGGCATTTCCATAGCCATTCCGAGATATATTGCCATGCAACTTTCCATCGTTCCTTTCATTATGACACGCTCCATCATTGTCATATTGCTATGCATGATCATGTAGTTGACATTGTATTTATGGCAAAGCCACCATTCATAATTCTTTCATACATGTCACTCATGAGTCATTGCACATCCCGGTACACCGCCCGAGGCATTCATATAGAGTCATATTTTGTTCTAAGAATCGAGTTGTAATTCATGAGTTGTAAGTAAATAAAAGTGTGATGATCATCATTATTAGAGCATTGTCCCCATGAGGAAAGGATGATGGAGACTATGATTCGCCCACAAGTCGGGATGAGACTTCGGACGAAAATAAAATAAAAAAAGAGGCCATAAAAAAGAGAAAGGCCCAAATAAAAAAATATGAGAGAAAAAGAGAGAAGGGACAATGTTACTATCCTTTTACCACACTTGTGCTTCAAAGTAGCACCATGATCTTCATGATAGAGAGTCTCTCATTATGTCAATTTCATATACTAGTGGGAATTTTTCATTATAGAACTTGGCTTGTATATTCCAATGATGGGCTTCCTCAAAATGCCGTAGGTCTTCGTGAGCAAGCGAGTTGGATGCACACCCACTTAGTTTCTTTTGAGCTTTCATATACTTATAGATCTAGTGCATCCGTTGCATGGCAATCCCTACTCACTCACATTGATATCTATTGATGGGCATCTCCATAGCCCATTAATACGCCTAGTTGATGTGAGACTATCTTCTCCCTTTTTGTCTTCTCCATAACCACCATTCTATTCCACCTATAGTGCTATATCCATGGCTCATGCTCATGTATTGCGTGAAGATCGAAAAAGTTTTGAAAATGTCAAAAGTATGAAACAATTGCTTGGCTTGTCATCGGGGTTGTGCATGATTTAAATACTTTGTGTGATGAAGATAGAGCATAGCTAGACTATATGATTTTGTAGGGATAGCTTTCTTTGGCCATGATATTTTGAGAAGACATAATTGCTTTGTTAGTATGCTTGAAGTATTATTATTTTTATATCAATATGAACTTTTGTCTTGAATCTTTCGAATCTGAATATTCATACCACAATTAAGAAGATTTACATTGAAATTATGCCAAGTAGCACTCCGCATCAAATATTCTGTTTTTTTCATTTACCTACTCGAGGACGAGCAGGAATTAAGCTTGGGGATGCTTGATACGTCTCCAGCGTATCTATAATTTTTGATTGCTCCATGCTATATTATCTTCTGTTTTAGACATTATTGAGCTTTATTATCCACTTTTTTATTATTTTTGGGACTAACCTATTAACCAGAGGCCCAGCCTAGAATTGCTGTTTTTTTGCCTGTTTTAGGGTTTCGAAGAAAAGGAATATCAAACGGAGTCCAAACGGAATGAAACCTTCGGAAACGTGATTTTCTCATCAGATAAGATCCACGAGACTTGGACCCTCCGTCAAGAAAGCCACGAGGTGGTCACGAGGGTAGGGGGCGCCCCCTAGGGCGCGCCCTCCCCTGCCTCGTGGGCCACTCAAAGCTCCACCGACGTACTTCTTCCTCCTATATATATCCACGTACCCCCAAACGATCGGGGACAGAGCCAAAAACCTAATTCCACTGCCGCAACTTTCTGTATCCATGAGATCCCATCTTGGGGCCTGTTCCGGAGCTCCGCCGGAGGAGGCATCGATCACGGAGGGCTTCTACATCATCATCCAAGCCCCTCCGATGAAGTGTGAGTAGTTTACTTCAGACCTACGGGTCCATAGCTAGTAGCTAGATGGCTTCTTCTCTCTTTTTGGATCTCAATACAGTGTTCTCCCCCTCTCTCGTGGAGATCTATTCGATGTAATCTTCTTTTTGCGGTGTGTTTGTTGAGACCGATGAATTGTGGGTTTATGATCAAGTCCATCTATGAATAATATTTGAATCTTCTCTGAATTCTTTTATGTATGATTGGTTATCTTTGCAAGTCTCTTCGAATTATCAGTTTGGTTTGGCCTACTAGATTGGTTGTTCTTTCCATGGAGAAGTGCTTAGCTTTGGGTTCAATCTTGCGGTGTCCTTTCCCAGTGACAGAAGGGGCAGCAAGGCACGTATTGTATCGTTGCCATCGAGGATAACAAGATGGGTTTTTTATCATATTGCATGAAACTATCCCTCTACATCATGCCATCTTGCTTAAGGCGTTACTCTGTTTTTAACTTAATACTCTAGATGCATGCTGGATAGCGGTCGATGAGTGGAGTAATAGTAGTAGATGCAGAATCGTTTCGGTCTACTTGTCTCGGACGTGATGCCTATATACATGATCATACCTAGATATTCTCATAACTATGCTAAATTCTGTCAATTGCTCAACAATAATTTGTTCACCCACCGTAGAATACTTATGCTCTTGAGAGAAGCCACTAGTGAAACCTATGGCCCCCGGGTCTCTTTCTCATCATATCAATCTCCATCACTTTATTATTGCTTTGCTTTTACTTTGCTTTTACTTTATTTACTTTGTATCTCTATACCAAAAATACCAAAAAAATATTATTTATCATCTCTATCAGATCTCACTTTCGTAAGTGACCGTGAAGGGATTGACAACCCCTAAGCGCATTGGTTGCGTTGAGCTATGGTTTTTGTGTAGGTACAAGGGACTCGAGCGTAGCCTCCTACTGGATTGATACCTTGGTTCTCAAAAACTGAGGGAAATACTTACGCTACTTTGCTGCATCATCCCTTCCTCTTCGGGGAAATCCAACGCAGTGCTCAAGAGGTAGCACGCCGCTCGTCGCCGGCCCCGCGCTGCTCACCACCACAGTCGTCGGCAGCCCCTTCCCGCGTTGCGCCCCGCCTCGAGCCGCACCTTGGTCGCCCCGCTTCGTCGTTGCCGCATAGCCCCGCGACCCTCTCTGCTCTCCCCGTTCGCCGGTCGCGCTGCTCGGCTGCGCCCGTTGCCACTGCTCATCGGCGCCGCCATGTTTCCC
>NC_057797.1:580957749-581033357 GCF_018294505.1 Triticum aestivum | reverse complement strand
CTTGCCACCCCGCTCCGGCCGTTGTGGCCCGGGTCTCCCCTGACCAGCGTCGTGGTCGCCGGCGCCCTGCTGCGCTGGGTCGTGGCCTCCGCCCATTAACAGGCGCCCATGCACCCGTAGCGCCCGTGCCCGCTAGCCCCTCTGGGCCAATGACAGGTGGGCCTAGCCCAGAACATTTTAAAAAAATAATAAAAATAAATTTAATTAATCAATTAATTAAATTAATTAAGTTAATTGAGTTAATTAATCTAACTAACCTGTTAGTTTAATTAAACCATAATTAGTTTAACCTAAACCCTAATTAACCTAACAGTGTATGATAGGTGGGTCCCACGGGACCCACATGTTAGTTTGACCCAGTCAACACCTGTTGACTGTTGACTGCTGATGTCAGCATGGCATCATGCTGATGTCATAAATCC
This sequence comes from Triticum aestivum, assembly GCF_018294505.1. Classification (NCBI taxonomy): domain Eukaryota; kingdom Viridiplantae; phylum Streptophyta; class Magnoliopsida; order Poales; family Poaceae; genus Triticum; species Triticum aestivum. Next base: position 581,032,935 of record NC_057797.1, on the reverse strand, counting down.
AATTTCGAATTAAATTAAATAATTAATTAAATTCCAGAAATTAATACAATCTTTAGAAAATCATATCTTTTAATCCGTAACTCGGATTAAATTAGTTTCAACATGAAAGCTGCCCAGATCGACGAGACGAATCCGGATACGCAACCCGTTCGTCCGCCACACACCCCTAACATATCGAACTCGCAACTTTCCCCCTCCGGTCCATCAGTTCGAAAACGCAAAACACCAGGGATACTTTCCCGGATGTTTCCCCCCTTCGTCGGTATCACCTACTACTGCGATTGGGCACACCTTGTTGGGGAACGTAGTAATTTCAAAAAATTTCCTACGCACACGCAAGGTCATGGTGATGCATAGCAACGAGAGGGGAGAGTGTTGTCTATGTACCCTCGTAGACCATTCGCGGAAGCGTTATATCAACGCGGTTGATGTAGTCGTACGTCTTCACGTCCGACCGATCCAAGTACCGAAAGCACGGCACCTCCGAGTTCTGCACACGTTCGGCTCGGTGACATCCTCACCTTCTCGATCCAGCAAGAGGGGCGAAGTAGTAGATGACTTCCGGCAGCACGACGGCGTGGTGAAGGTGTTGTTGAAGAACAATCTCCGCAGGGCTTCGCCTAAGCACTACGAAAACTATGACGGAGGATAAACTAGAGGGGACGGGGTTGCCGGCACACGGCTTGGTGTTTCTTGATGTGTCTTGGGTGCTAGCCCTACCCCTCTATTTATATGTTGGGCCTTGGGGTCGAAACTTGGAGTAAAAGCCTCCATAAAGTCGGTTTCACCCGAAAGGCAAGAGTCCTTCTCGGACTCCAGGGCCAGACGCCAGGGACCCTGGCGTCTGGCCCCTGGAGTCTGCAAAACTTCCTTTTGCACTTCCCAAAAACCTTGTGGGCTTTTCCCTTTGGCCCAAATAAAGTGTTCTCGTACCCAAACATTTCGAGAAACATCCGGAACCCCTTCCGGTGATTTCCGGAACCCTTCGGGTGACCAAACACTATTATCCCATATATCAAACTTTATCTCCGGACCAGTCTGGAGTTCCTCGTCATGTCCGTGATCTCATCCCGGACTCCGAACAACATTCAGTCATCAACATACATAACTCATATAGTACTATATCGTCAACGAACGTTAAGCGTGCGGACCCTACGGGTTCGAGAACTATGTAGACATGATCGAGACACCTCTCTGGTCAATAACCATTAGCGGGACCTGGATGCCCATATTGGCTCCTACATATTCTACGAAGATCTTTATCGGTCAGACCGCATAACAACATACGTTGTTCCCTTTGTCATCGGTATGTTACTTGCCCGAGATTCGATCGTCGGTATCTCAATACCTAGTTCAATCTCGTTTCTGGCAAGTCTCTTTACTCGCTCCGTAACACATTATCCCGCAACTAACTCATTAGTTGCAATGCTTGCAAGGCTTATAGTGATGTGCATTACCGAGTGGGCCCAGAGATACCTCTCCGACAATCGGAGTGACAAATCCTAATCTCGAAATACGCCAACCCAACAAGTACCTTTGGAGACACCTGTAGAGCACCTTTATAATCACCCAGTTACGTTGTGATGTTTGGTGGCACACACAGTGTTCCTCCGGTAAACGGGAGTTGCATAATCTCATAGTCATAGGAACATGTATAAGTCATGAAGAAAGCAATAGCAACAAACTAAACGATCAAGTGCTAAGCTAACGGAATGGGTCAAGTCAATCACATCATTCTCCCAATGATGTGATCCCATTAATCAAATGACAACTCATGTCTATGGTTAGTAAACTTAACCATATTTGATCAATGAGCTACTCAAGTAGAGGCACACTAGTGACACTCTGTTTGTCTATGTATTCACACATGTATTATGTTTCCGGTTAATACAATTCTAGCATGAATAATAAACATTTATCATGAAATAAGGAAATAAATAATAACTTCATTATTGCCTCTAGGGCATATTTCCTTCACACCTAGCATCACGCTTTGTCATGTCATGCATCGTCATGCATTTGTTTGCATTGTATTTATTGTTTCTTCCCCCTCTTCTCTCGCTAGACACCGAGACCGACGCCGCTGCTACCTAGTATGACTACGCTGTTGACGACCCCTCTCTCTTAGCAGAGCAACCAGGCAAGCCCCCCCCCCCTTGATCACCAGATGTCGCCTACTCTTCTCTATACTGCTTGCATTAGAGTAGTGTAGCATGTTACTGCTTTCCGTTAATCCTATCCTGATGCATAGCCTGTCATTGTTGCTACAACTATTGATACCTTACCTGTAATCCTAAATGCTTACTATAGGATGCTAGATTATCATCAGTGGCCCTACATTCTTGTCTGTCTGCCATGCTATACTATCGGGACGTGATCACTTGGGAGGTGGTCACGGGTATATACTTATACATAATATATGATACTTGTGGTGACAAAAGACGGGTCGGCTCGAGGAGTACCCGCGGTTGATTCACGAATTTGAAGGAAATATGCCCTAGAGGCAATTATAAAGTTATTATTTATTTTCTTATATCATGATAAATGTTTATTATTCATGCTAGAATTGTATTAACCGGAAACATAATACATGTGTGAATACATAGACAAACAGAGTGTCACTAGTATGCCTCTACTTGACTAGCTCGTTGATCAAAGATGGTTATGTTTCCTAACCATAGACATGAGTTGTCATTTGATTAATGAGATCACATCATTAGGAGAATGATGTGATTGACTTGACCCATTCAGTTAGCATGGCACTTGATCGTTTAGTTTATTGCTATTGCTTTCTTCATGACTTATACATGTTCCTATGACTATGAGATTATGTAACTCCCGTTTACCGGAGGAACACTTTGTGTGCTACCAAATATCACAACGTAACTGGGTGATTATAAAGGTGCTCTACAGGTGTCTCCGAAGGTACTTGTTGGGTTGGCATATTTCGAGATTAGGATTTGTCACTCCGATTGTCGGAGAGGAATCTCTAGGCCCTCTCGGTAATGCACATCACTTAAGCCTTGCCAGCATTGCAACTAATGAGTTAGTTGCGGGATGATATATTACGGAACGAGTAAAGAGACTTGCCGGTAACGAGATTGAACTAGGTATTGAGATACCGACGATCGAATCTCGGGCAAGTAACATACCGATGACAAAGGGAACAACGTATGTTGTTATGCGGTCTGACCGATAAAGATCTTCGTAGAATATGTGGGGGCCAATATGAGCATCCAGGTTCCGCTATTGGTTATTGACCGGAGACATGTCTCGGTCATGTCTACATTGTTCTCGAACCCGTAGGGTTCGCACGCTTAAGCTTTCGATGACAGTTATATTATGAGTTTATGAGTTTTGATGTACCGAAGGAGTTCAGAGTCCCAGATGAGATCGTGGATATGACGAGGAGTCTCGAAATGGTCGAGACGTAAAGATCGATATATTGGACGACTATATTCGGACATCGGAAAGGTTCCGAGTGATTCGGGTATTTTTCGGAGTATCGGAGAGTTACGGGAATTCGCCGGGGAGTATATGTGCCTTATTGGGCCATACGGGAATAGAGGAGAGAGGCCAAAAGGAAGGAGGCGCCCCCCCCCCCCTCTGGTCCGAATTGGACAAAGGGTGCAGCCCACTTTTCCTTGTTCCTCTCCCCCTCTTTCCTTCTCTCCTACTCCAACAAGGGAAGGAGGAGTCCTACTCCCGGTGGGAGTAGGACTCCCCCCTTGGCGCGCCCTCCTCCTAGGCCGGCCACCTCCCCCCTTGCTCCTTTATATACGGGGCAAAGGGGCACCCCATAGACACAACAATTGATCATTGATCTCTTAGCTGTGTGCGGTGCCCCCCTCCACCATAATCCTCGATAATATTGTAACAGTGCTTAGGCGAAGCCCTGCGACGGTAGAACATCAAGATCGTCACCACGCCGTCGTGCTAACGAAACTCTTCCCCGACATTCTGCTGGATCGGGGTCCGGGGATCATCATCGAGTTGAACGTGTGCTAGAACTCGGAGGTGCCATAGTTTCGGTGCTTGATCGGTCGGGCCGTGAAGACGTACGACTACATCAACCACGTTGTCATAACACTTCCGCTTTTGGTCTACGAGGATACGTGGACAACACTCTCCCCTCTCATTTCTATGCATCACCATGATCTTGCGTGTGCGTAGGATTTTTTTTGAAATTGCTACGTTCCCCACCAGTGGCATCCGTGCCAGGTTTTATGCGTTGATGTTATATGCACGAGTAGAACACAAGTGAGTTGTGGGCGATATAAGTCATACTGCTTACTAGCATGTCACACTTTGGTTCGGCGGTATTGTTGGATGAAGCGGCCCGGACCGACATTACGCATACGCTTACGCGAGACTGGTTCTACCGACGTGCTTTGCACACAGGTGGTTGGCGGGTGTCGGTTTCTCCAACTTTAGTTGAACCGAGTGTGGCTACGCCCGGTCCTTGCGAAGGTTAAAACAGCACCAACTTGACAAACTATCGTTGTGGTTTTGATGCGTAGGTAAGAACGGTTCTTGCTAAGCCCGTAGCAGCCAAGTAAAACTTGCAACAACAAAGTAGAGGACGTCTAACTTGTTTTTGCAGGGCATGTTGTGATGTGATATGGTCAAGACGTGATGAGATATAAGTTGTTGTATAAGATGATCATGTTTTGTTGAAGTTATCGGCAACTGGCAGAAGCCTTATGGTTGTCTCTTTATTGCATAAGATGCAAGCGCCAAATAATTGCTTTATCGCTATGCGATAGCAATAATTGCAAGAGCAATAGTTGGCGATACGACCATGTGACGACACATTGATATAGATCAAGATGATGGAGATCATGATGTCATGCCGGTGATGATGGAAATCATGACGATGTTTTGGAGATGGAGATCAAAGGCACAAGATGATGATGGCCATATCATGTCACATATTTTCATTGCATGTGATGTTTATCTTTTATGCATCTTATCTTGCTTTAATTGACGGTAGCATTATAAGATGATCTCTCACTAAATTTCAAGATAAAAGTGTTCTCTCTGAGTATGCACCGTTGCCAAAGTTCGTCGTGCCCAGACACCACGGGATGATCGGGTGTGATAAGCTCTACGTCCATCTAGAACGGGTGCAAGCCAGTTTTGCACACGCAGAATACTCAGTTAAACTTGACGAGCCTAGCATATGCAGATATGGCCTCGGAACACTGAGACTGAAAGGTCGAGCGTGAATCATATAGTAGATATGATCAACATAGTGATGTTCACCATTGAAAACTACTCCATTTCACGTGATGATCAGTTATGGTTTAGTTGATTTGGATCACGTGATCACTTAGATGATTAGAGGGATGTCTATCTAAGTGGGAGTTCTTAAGTAATATGATTAAGTGAACTTTAATTTATCATGAGCTTAGTCCTAGTAGTATTATCATATCTATGTTGTAGATCAATAGCTCGCGATGTTGCTCCTCGTTTAATTTTTATATGTTCCTAGAGAAAACTAAGTTGAAAAATGTTAGTACCAATGATGCGGATTGGATCCGTGATCTGAGGATTATCCTCATTGCTACACAGAAGAATTATGTCCTTGATGCACCGCTAGGTGACAACCCTATTGCAGGAGCAGATGCAGACGTTATGAACATTTGGCTAGCTCAATATGATGACTACTTGATAGTTTAGTGCACCATGCTTAACAGCTTAGAATCGGGATTTCAAAGACGTTTTGAATGTCATGGACCATATGAGATTTTCCAGGAGTTGAAATTAATATTTCAAGCAAATACCCGAGTTGAGAGATATGAAGTCTCCAACAAGTTATATAGCTAAAAGATGGAGGAGAATAGCTCAAGCAGTGAGCATGTGCTCAGATTTTCTGGGTACTACAATCGCTTGAATCAAGTGGGAGTTAATCTTGCAGATAAAATAGTGATTGACAGAATTCTCTAGGCACCATCACCAAGTTAGTAGAACTTCATGATGAACTATAATATGCAAGGGATAACAGAAACAATTCCCAAGCTCTTCGTGATGCTGAAATCGACGAAGGTAGAAATCATGAAAAGCATCAAGTGTTGATGGTAAACAAAACCACTAGTTTCAAGTAAAGGGACAAAGGGCGGAAAGGGGAACTTCAAGAAGAACGGCAAGCAAGTTGCTGCTCAAGTGAAAAACCCAAGTCTGGACCTAAGCCTGAAACTGAGTGCTTCTACTACAAAGGGATTGGTCACTGGAAGCAGAACTACCCCAAGTAATTGGCGGATAAGAAGGATGGCAAAGTGAACATAGGTATATTTTATATACATGTTATTGATGTGTACTTTACTAGTGTTTATAGCAACCCCTCAGTATTTGATACTAGTTCAGTTGCTAAGAGTACTAACTCGAAACGGGAGTTGCAGAATGAACAGAGACTAGTTAAGGGTGAAGTGACGATGTGTGTTGGAAGTGGTTCCAAGATTGATATGATCATCATCGCACACTCCCTATACTTTCGGGATTAGTGTTGAACCTAAATAAGTGTTATTTGGTGTTTGCGTTGAGCATGAATATGATTTGATCATGTTTATTGCAATACGGTTATTCATTTAAGTAAGAGAATAAATTGTTGTCCTGTTTACATATATGGTTACACACCCAATGAAAATGGTTTGTTGGATCTCGATCGTAGTGATACACATATTCATAATACTAAAACCAAAAGATGCAAAGTTAATAATGATAGTGCAACTTATTTGTGGCACTGCCATTTAGGTCATATTGGTGTAAAGCGCATGAAGAAACTCCATGCTGATGGACTTTTGGAATCACTTGATTATGAATCAGTTGATGCTTGCGAACCATGCCTCATGGGCAAGATGACTAAGACTCCATTCTCCAGAACAATGCAGCAAGCAACCGATTTGTTGGAAATCATGCATACTGATGTATATGGTCCGATGAATATTGAAGCTCGCGGCAGGTATCATTATTTTCTGATCTTAACAGATGATTTGAGCAGATATGAGTATATCTACTTGATGAAACACAAGTCTGAAATATTTGAAAAGTTCAAAGAATTCAGAGTGAAGTGGAGAATCATTGTAACAAAAATAAAAGTTTCTATGATATGATCGCAGAAGTAAAATATTTGAGTTACGAGTTTGGCCTTCAGTTAAAAGAATGCGAAATAGTTTCACTACTCACGCCACCTGGAACACCACAGTGTAATGGTGTGTCCGAACGTTGTAATCGTACTTTACTTGATATGGTGCGATCTATGATGTCTCTTACAGATTTACCGCTATCGTTTTGGGGTTATGCATTAGAGACAGCTACATTCACGTTAAAAAGGGCACCATCTAAATCCGTTGAGGCGACACCGTATGAACTATGGTTTGGCAAGAAACCAAAGTTATCGTTTCTTAAAGTTTGAGGTTGCAATGCTTATGTGAAAAAGTTTCAGCTTGATAAGCTAAAACCCAAATTGGAGAAGTGTGTCTTCATAGGATACCCAACAGAAAATGTTGGGTACACCTTCTATCACAGATCCAAAGGCAAGTTATTCATTGCTGAGAATGGATCCTTTCTAGAGAAGGAGTTTCTCTCGAGAGAAGTGAGTGGGAGGAAAGTAGAACTTGATGAGGTAACTGTACCTGCTCCCTTATTGGAAAGTAGTTCATCAAAGAAATCTGTTTCTGTGACTACTACACCAATTAGTGAGGAAGCTAATGATGATGATCATGTAACTTCAGATCAAGTTACTACTGAACCTCGTAGGTAAACCAGAGTGAGATCCGCACCAGAGTGGTATGGTAATCATGTTCTGGAGGTCATGTTACTTGACCATGACGAACCTATAAACTATGAGGAAGCGATGATGAGCCCAGATTCCGTGAAATGGCTCGAGGCCATGAAATTTGAGATGAGATCCATGTATAAGAACAAAGTATGGACTTTGATTGACTTGCCCAAATATCGAGAGCCATTGAGATTAAATGGATCTTCAAGAGGAAGACGGACGTTGATAGTAGTGTTACTATCTACAAAGCTAGAATTGTCGCAAAAGGTTTTCGACAAGTTCAAGGTGTTGACTACGATGAGAGTTTCTCACTCGTATCTATGCTTAAGTCTGTTCGAATCATGTTAGCAATTGCCGCATTTTATGAAATCTGGCAAATGGATAAACATAACTGCATTCCTTAATTGATTTATTAAAGAAGAGTCGTATATGATGCAACCAGAAGGTTTTGTCAATTCTAAAGGTACTAACAAAATATGCAAGCTCCAGCAATCCATCTATGGACTGGTCCAAGCATCTCAGAGTTGGAATATGCACTTTGATAAGTTGATCAAAGCATATAGTTTTATACAGACTTGCGGTGAAGCCTGTATTTATAAGAAAGTGAGTGGGAGCACTACAACATTTCTGATAAGTATATGTGAATGACATATTGTTGATCAGAGATAATGTAGAATTATTCTACAAAGCATAAAGGAATGTTTGAAAGGAGTTTTTCAAAGAAAGACCTCGGTGAAGCTGCTTACATATTGAGCATCAAGATCTATAGAGATAGATCAAGCCGCTTGATAAGTTTTTCAATGAGTACATACCTTGACAAGATTTTGAAGTAGTTCAAAATGGAACAGTCAAAGAAAAAGTTCTTGCCCATGTTACAAGGTGTGAAACTGAGTAAGACTCAAAACCCGACCATGGCGGAAGATAGAGAGAGAATGAAAGTCATTCCCTATGCCTTAGCCATAGGTTCTATAAAGTATGTCATGATGTGTACTAGACCTATTGTATACTCCGCCCTGTGTTTGGCAAGGGAGTACAACAGTGATCTAGGAGTAAATCACTGGACATTGGCCAAAATTATCCTTAGTGGAATAAGGATATGTTTCTCGATTATGGAGGTGACAAAAGGTTCGTCGTAAAGGGTTACGTCGATGCAAGTTTTGACACTGATCCAGATGAATCAAAGTCTCAATCTGGATACATATTGAAAGTGGGAGCAATTAGATAAAGTAGCTCCATGCAGAACATTGTTGACATAGAAATTTGCAAAATACTTACGGATCTGAATGTGGCAGACTCGTTGACTAAACTTTTCTCACAAGCAAAACATGATCACACCTTAGTACTCTTTGGGTGTTAATCACATAGCAATGTGAACTAGATTATTGACTCTAGTAAACCCTTTGGGTGTTGGTCGCATGTCGATGTGAACTATGGGTGTTAATCACATGGTGATGTGAACTATTGGTATTAAATCACATGGCGATGTGAACTAGATTATTGACTCTAGCGCAAGTGGGAGACTGAAGGAAATATGCCCTAGAGGAAATTATAAAGTTATTATTTATTTCCTTATATCATGATAAATGTTTATTATTCATGCTAGAATTGTATTAACCGGAAACATAATACATGTGTGAATACATAGACAAACAGAGTGTCACTAGTATGCCTCTACTTGACTAGCTCGTTGATCAACGATGGTTATGTTTCCTAACCATAGACATGAGTTGTCATTTGATTAACGGGATCACATCATTAGGAGAATGATGTGATTGACTTGACCCATTCCGTTAGCATAACACTTGATATTTAGTTTATTGCTATTGCTTTCTTCATGACTTATACATGTTCCTATGACTATGAGATTATGCAACTCCCGTTTATCGGAGGAACACTTTGTGTGCTACCAAATGTCACAACATAACTGGGTGATTATAAAGGTGCTCTACAGGTGTCTCCGAAGGTACTTGTTGGGTTGGCATATTTCGAGATTAGGATTTGTCACTCCAATTGTCGAAGAGGTATCTCTGGGCCCTCTCGGTAATGCACATCACTTAAGCCTTGCAAGCATTGCAACTAATGAGTTAGTTGCGGGATGATGTATTACGGAACGAGTAAAGAGACTTGCCGGTAATGAGATTGAACTAGGTATTGAGATACCGGCGATCGAATCTCGGGCAAGTAACATATCGATGACAAAGGGAACAACGTATGTTGTTATGCGGTTTGACCGATAAAGATCTTCGTAGAATATGTAGGAGCCAATATGAGCATCCAGGTTCCGCTATTGGTTATTGACCGGAGACGTGTCTCGGTCATGTCTACATTGTTCTCAAACCCGTAGGGTCCGCACGCTTAAGGTTTCGATGACAGTTATATTATGAGTTTATGAGTTTTGATGTACCGAATGAGTTTGGAGTCCCGGATGAGATCGGGGACATGATGAAGAGTCTCGAAATGGTCGAGACGTAAAGATCGATATATTGGATGACTATATTCGGACATCGGAAAGGTTCCAAGTGATTCGGGTATTTGGAGTACCGGAGAGTTACGGGAATTCGCCGGGGAGTATATGGGCCTTATTGGGCCATACGGGAATAGAGGAGAGAGGCCAAAAGGAAGGAGGCGTGCGCCCCCCCTCTGGTCCGAACTGGACAAGGGGTGCAGCCCACTTTTCCTTGTTCCTCTCCCCCTCTTTCCTTCTCTCCTACTCCAACAAGGGAAGGAGGAGTCCTACTCCCGGTGGGAGTAGGACTCCCCCCTTGGCGCGCCCTCCTCCTAGGCCGGCCACCTCCCCCCCTTGCTCCTTTATATACGGGGGCAAGGGGGCACCCCATAGACACAACAATTGATCATTGATCTCTTAGCCGTGTGTGGTGCCCCCCTCCACCATAATCCTCGATAATATTGTAGCAGTGCTTAGGCGAAGCCATGCGACAGTAGAACATCAAGATCGTCACCACGCCGTCGTGCTGACGGAACTCTTCCCCGACATTCTGCTGGATCGGAGTCCGGGGATCATCATCGAGCTGAACGTGTGCTAGAACTCGGAGGTGCCGTAGTTTTGGTGCTTGATCGGTCGGGCCTTGAAGACGTACGACTACATCAACCGCGTTGTCATAACGCTTCCGCTTTCGGTCTACGAAGGTACGTGGACAACACTCTCCCCTCTCGTTGCTATGCATCACCATGATCTTGCGTGTGCGTAGTAATTTTTTTGAAATTTCTACGTTCCCCAACAGAATAGGGGGCTGGAAGGACATACTTTCCCGACAGGCCTCTGTGTGGATCTTTGTGGTGAAGCGACAGGGCAGGTTGAGACCACCTAGGAGAGAGGTGGGCCTGGCCCTGGTCGGCGTTCATGGTTTTTTCAAGATAACACGTTTAACGAGATCTTGGTATTTGATCTGAGTCTGGCCACTGGCCTATACGCACTAACCATCTACGCAGGGACAGTTATGGGCACTCGACATCGTGGTATCAGCCGAAGCCTTCGTGACGTCAGCGACTGAGCGGCGCGCGCCGGGTTGGACTGGAACGCCTGCTCTTGTATAAGGGAGGCTAGGTCTGCTCTCAGGCCGCCCTCGCAACGTGCAGGTGTGCAATGGGTGATGGGCCCAGACCCCTGCGCCATAGGATTTAGACCGGCGTGCTGACCTCTCCGTTGTGCCTAGGTAGGGCTGCGACGTGTCGATCTTCCGAGGCCGGGCATGACCCAGAAAAGTGTGTCTGGACAAAGGGGATCGAGCGTGTTGGGAAATGTGGTGCACCCCTGCAGGGAAGTTAATCTATTCGAATAGTCGTGATCTTCGGTAACAGGACGACTTGGAGTTGTACCTTGACCTTATGACAACTAGAACCGGATACTTATTAAAACACACCCTTCCAAGTGCCAGATACAATCGATGATCGCTCTCTCACGGGGCGACGAGGGGAGGATCATCGGTTAGGATTATTCTACACGCTGCTACTTGGTGAACTTACCATCTACTCTCTTCTTCTGCTGCAAAATGGAGGTTACCAGAAGCGTAGTCTTCGAAAGGACTAGCTATCCCCCCTTATTCCGGCATTCTGCAGTTCAGTCCACATATGATACCCTTATTCCATTTGATACCAATGCATACATATGTAGTGTAGCTCCTTGCTTGCGAGTACTTTGGATGAGTACTCACGGTTGCTTTGCTCCCTCTTTTCCCCCTTTCTATACTCGATTGCTGCAACCAGACGTTGGAGCCCAGGAGCCAGACGCCACTGCCGATGACGACTACTACTACTCGGGAGGTGCCTACTACTACGTGCAGCCCGCTGACGGCGACCAGGAGTAGTTTAGGAGGATCCCAGGCAGGAGGTCTGCGCCTCTTTCGATTTGTATCCCAGTTTGTGCTAGCCTTCTTAAGGCAAACTTGTTTAACTTATGTCTGTACTCAGATATTGTTGCTTCCGCTGACTCGTCTATGATCGAGCTCTTGCATTCGAGCCCTCGAGGCCCCTGGCTTGTAATATGATGCTTGTATGACTTATTTTATTTGTAGAGTTGTGTTGTGATATCTTCCCGTGAGTCCCTGATCTTGATCGTACACGTTTGCGTGTATGATTAGTGTACGATTGAATCAGGGCGTCACAAAATTGGTGATGGAGGAAGGTTGATGATGACGATGGCGACGGATTCCCCTCTCCGGAGCCCCGAACGGACTCCGGATCAGCCCTCCCGAGAGGTTTTAGGGCTTGGCGGCGGCTCCGTATCGTAAAACACGATGAATCCTTCTCTTTGATTTTTTCTCTCAAAAACCAAATATATAGAGTTGGAGTTGAGGTCGGAGGAGCTCCAGGGGGCCCACGAGGTAGGGGGCGCGCCCTAGGGGGGAAGGCGCGCCCCCACCCTCGTGGCTAGGGTGTGGGCCCCCTGGTCTTCAACTTTTGCAAGGATTTTTTATTATTTCTGAAAAGATGTTCCGTGAAGTTTCAGGTCATTCCGAGAACTTTTGTTTCTGCACATAAATAACACCATGGCAATTTTGCTGAAAACATCGTCAGTCCGGGATAGTTCCATTCAAATCATGCAAGTTAGATTCCAAAACAAGGGCAAAAGTGTTTGGAAAAGTAGATATGCCGGAGACGTATCATGTCTCGTTCATGTCTACATAGTTCTCAAACCCATAGGGTCCGCACGCTTAACGTTCGGTAACGATCGATATTATGAGTTTATGTGTTTTGATGAACCGAAGGTTGTTCGGAGTCCCGGATGTGATCACGGGCATGACAAGGAGTCTCGAATTGGTCGAGACATAAATATCGATATATTGGATGACTATGTTTGGACATCGAAATGGTTCCAAATGAGTTTGGACATTAACCAGAGTATCAGGGGGTTACCGGAACCCCCCCCCGGGAGTATATGGGCCCTAATGGGCTTTAGAGGAGAGAGGGAGGGGCTGCCTAGGGCAGCCCCCCCCCAAGGCCTAGTCCGAATTGGACTAGGGGGGAGGGGCAGCACCCCCTCCTTCCTTCTCTTCTCTCTTCCCTTTCCTACTCTCCTACTCCTACTACATGGAAAGGAGGGAATCCTACTCCCGGTGGGAGTAGGACTCCCCAGGGCGTGCCATAGTAGAGGGCCGGACCTCCCCCTCCTCCACTCCTTTATATATGGGGAGGGGGGCACCCCATAGACACACAAGTTGATCATTGATCCCTTAGCCGTGTGCGGTGCCCCCCTCCACCATAATCCACCTCGTTCATATTGTAGCGGTTCTTAGGCAAATCCCTATTCTAATAGCATCATCATCACCGTCATCATGCGATCGTGCCGATGAAGCTCTCCCTCGACACTCTACTGGATCGTGAGTTCGTGGGACGTCACTGAGCTGAACGTGTGCAGATCACGGAGGTGTCGTACGTTCGGTACTAGGATCAGTCGATCGTGAAGACGTACGACTACATCAACCGCGTTGTCATAACGCTTCCACTTACAGTCTATGAGGGTACGTAGACAATACTCCCCCCTCTCGTTGCTATGCATCACCATGATCTTGCGTGTGCGTAGGATTTTTTTTGAAATTACTGTGTTCCCCAACAATATTCACATCCATAGACCTTGAGAATGTCGTGTACCTTCATACCTTGAGTTGTCAAATGTTACTTGTAACTTGGTGATTATAATAGTAACTTTTGGGTACACAGAAAAAGTATGTCCAGGGACTCGATTGTTCAAGTTGGGATTTGCTCCTTTAAAGATGGAGAGATACTCTCTAGGGCCACTCTGTGTTACGGTATTCATCATCATCTGGCCAGACAAAACGTGATATGATCATGGGGATACCGGACTATGGAGAGGAGAAAAGAGAACAAAACTAGAAACAAGGATAAGGTATTGTGATCAAGTTGTTGCTTCACAAGGATACTGACAAAAAGTCTCACCTCGGGTTTTTGATGTATCACGAAGCAAAGGGAATTGTTAAGCAAAAAAATTGCTCAATAAAATAACTTCGTGTGTATGTGGACATCATTATGGATGTTCAAACCCTGTTGATGGTTATTGACTGAAATGTGTTGCGGGTTCATGTATGCATATTTACCGAACTTGTAGAATCACATGCTTAATGGTGATTGGTTTGACAGAGTACTAGAGTTCCTAGGAGCATGATAGAAAGGATACCACAAATGTTTTGGGTGATTCCAGGAAGGTCCCGGTGATATGGGAAAAGTTCTGGAGATGCACGGGAAGGTCTCGGAAGGACGTTGAAGGTCATGGAAGATTAAGGAAGGTCGAAAACCTTTTAGAAGATACTAGAAATTCTAGGTGGGTTGCCCCTTTGGTGGGACCAAGGGGCAACAGCCACATGGGCCATATCGGTGCACTCCCTCCCAACTTGGGGGGGCAAGCCAACTTGTTGTGTGGGGGAAGGAGTTAGCGAGGATGCCCTCCCCTTGTGTGTCGGTCCTATGAGGGGGATTGCCCCTACCCAAGACACACCGCCCTTGTCCTCTTATAAATAGAGTAGATGGGTCATGGTGCAGATTCCCGTAGTACCCTCAATAGGGTACTTAGTGTGGCTGGAAGACACATATCGGAAGTCACAAGAGGAATTTACCCAGGTTCGGGTGTCAGGACCCCGATTCCAAGTCACATCAATCTAGCCGGTAACACCTCATATCACTTTGCGGCCTCACGCACGGTATCCCATGGGTGTCGCCTTATCATGGCCCGGGACCGTTTGTGCCTTTTGGCTCACGTATATGACAGTGTCGCTAGCACCCATATGACAGAGAACCCGGGCCGACGTGGCTAGTCGTGAACCCAAAGCGGCACAGTCCTATGGAGACAGGCATACATGAACCACATCGAACATGTCGGTCATCAGCGAGTGATTCCGGGCTGTAGCACTGGGTTAACAGGACTCCGGGGAACCCGGGCTGTAGCAGGCTAGGCAGGACTCCGGATATCACCGCGTGACATTTCCCCGAGGGGGCAGACATAGGAACGAAGTGAAACACATGCCGGCCAGTCAAGTGTCCGGAGCAGTAGTGCTGGGCTAGCAGGACTCCGGTGAACCGGGTTGTAGCGGACTACTATGGCTCGAGGAACACTAGACTACATTTCCCCATAAGAAGGGCTGCCAAGGATAAACAACTAGATTGTCGGATCCCACTCATACCAAGCATTTCAATCATACACACAATATGCCCGATATGAGTACATACAACATGGCATCACAACAAAACTCTACAATTCAAGTACTTTATTTAAAGGCTCCAGAGAGCCATACATAACATGTTCATACAGATAGGGGTCACATGACCCGACACTCAAGTCATACAATCATACAAGCACATGCGGAAGCAACTAGTCTGAGTACAGACTCTAGAAAGAAAGAAGGCTTCTCGAAGCCTGTCTATCTACATAGGGCCCTCCATGGCCAGGATCACCACCTGGGTGGCTAGTCACTCGTCGACGTCAAAGTCTACGTAGAACCCATCGGAGGGGGCGGTGTTGTCGTCCGAAAACAGTAATTAAGCAAACATGAGTACAAAGGTACTCAGCAAGTCTTACATCAGAACCTACTACACATGCTTATTCTCAAGAAGGTGGTGGGGTTAATGCAGCAGGCCAGCTTTGACTCTTGGCTAAGCTATCCTACAGAACTTCACCAGTAAAATAGTTTTCGCACACGAGTCCACTACTCACCAACACAATACTCCACCGGGGATCCTCCCTCGTCATCCTACAAGAGGGCCATCCTCGGTACTCACACTTATCTTGAGTCTTTTAGTAGTATCCATTAACTTGTCTATGAACTGTATAGGCAACCAAGTAGTCCTTTACCACGGACGCGGCTATTCGAATAGTTTTATACCCTGCAGGGGTGTACTTCTTCATACACGCTTTAACCACTTACCGCCGTTTACACGACATGTACTCGGCAACCTTCAAGCGGAAGCCCAGCGAGGGTGTCGGCCACGGCCTACCTAAACACTTAAGTCTCTAGTCCAGGTTTATCGCCTATCCAGGTTCCATCCGCAGGGAGTCCGGCCGAGGTTTCCACATACGGCCCCGAACGATGTGAACAGGGTTCCCGAGACACCAAACGGGTGACTCGGTACACCGTGTCACGGTGTATCTACCGCAACATAGCCCACCCCTAGGGTCAGCGCTACGCACGGCCGCCAACACATAACCTACAAACACCAGAAACTATTTGCAACTCCTGGACAGAGTACTAGGGTGATTAAGAAGCCGAGAGGGTCCATTGGTTTCGGGCCCAATGTACGGTAGTAACTGCATCTTAAATCACACATACAGATCTCAGTTCTTAGGGACGGCCTCAATGAAACAACCCACCATGTACTCCTACATGGCCTCTCATCGATACCTTTACCAAAACATGTTCAACACCTCCCTCACATTACCGACATAAGCATTTCACTCTAGCCCATCACCCAGATGAACCAGACCTGACACAACTCTAAGCATAGCAGGCATAGCAAGGTAGGAATCACATACATGGCTCAATCAACTCCTACACATCCTAGTGGGTTTCATCTAGTTACTGTGGCAATGACAGGTCATGCAGAGGATAAAGGTTCAACTACCCTAGCACACAGCAGATTGAGACGCGTTGTCTTATGCAGTAAACAAGAGCAGAAGTGAGAACATGGGTTGTATTGGAATGATCAATGGTTGCTTGCCTGATGGAGTGGTAGTGGGATACTGCCCTTCAGTTGGATACTCGTGAATATCCTCGGAGGCAGAACCTACCATGAAGAACACATCGGAACACAATCAACACATGACGATATGCAACAATATGATGCATGCTATGACATGGCAATATGAATGTGTCCTGGCCTAATGCAAGTTATAACAGAAAGGAATGAACTCATTTGAATCAAAGATTCAAATATTAGCTCATTAAACATGCCTTAATAGTGCATTTCCTTATTCTGCTTAAACAGCAAGGTAAACTTGTTTTGTCATGCATGAAACCATTACAGATGGATAGATTGAATTTTTCTGATCATTTTTCATATATAAGTCTTTGCATTTGGAGCTATGGTTGATTTTCTATGATTTTTAGAAGTTTTGACTATTTTCTGGAATTTCCTGTATAAGAATAATTCCAGTAATTTAATTACTGCGTCAGCATTACGTCAGGGTGACATCAGTGGTCAACGGGGACGTCCAGGTCAAACCTGACTGATGGGTCCCGCATGTTAGTAGTTAATTAAGCTAATTATTTTTAGTTAAAACTAATCTGATTTAGTTAACAGAGGGGGGGCCCACTTGTCATTGACTCAGGGGAGTCAAACTGGGGTCAAACCCCTGGTTAGCGGGGCTAATCCCGCCGGCGTTGAGCCGCCAGCGAGGCCGAGACGGCAGAGGGCTTCGGATTTGGTCCCCTGGTGACCAAATCGACGGCGGAGACGTGCTACGCGTAGCTGGGGCTCGCGCGCATCTAGTGGGGCAAGTGGGAGGAGCTGGGGTGGAGCGAGCTCGCCGGAATCGAGCTCGTGGCGGCGACCGGAGTTCCGGCGGGGTTGGTTTCGAGGCTACGGTGCACGGGAGAAGGAGCTGGTGGTGGCTACGGGTTCCTAGTGCTGCGCTGAGCTCAACGGTGGGCTTGGCTTCGAGCCACTGTGGCTCTGGCCACGACGGCGCCATGGCCTGCGGCGGGGAGCTCTCGGGTGAGGTGGAGGTGGCAGCTACAGGGGCCAAACGAGCACGGGAGCTAGGGGAAAAGGAAGAGGAGCTCACAGCGGGGTCGGAGAGGGGGTCAGTGAGCTCGAGGAGGTCCTGGCGGCGGCGAATTCGACCGGAGATGGCTCGGGTGCCCGAGGTTGAAGACGAGGGCGAAGACGGCGTTCGGCGGCGGTTGGAGTCGCATGGGTCGGCGGGGAGGTCCAAGGTGACGAGGCGGAGCGATTGGGCTCGTCGGAGGGGCGAGGGAGTGGCTCTGGTGGCAACTACGGCGATCGGCAGCGAGGGACGCGCTCGGCCATCGCGGGAGAGAGTGAGGGAGACGAGGGGGAGAGTGAGCGAGGATGAGAGGGGGGACGTGGGGGTCGCGTGGCACTCCTAGGCGTCTCCAGGCGTCGGCGGAAGCAGGAGGTGGCCGGCGTGTGGCCGCGGGCGCCGGCCACGCGCTCCGCGTCCTTCTGGCGGGAGGAGGACGACGACTGGCAGGGCCAGTCGGCTGGGCCGAGCCAGGTGGGCTGGCCAGCACAGGTAAGGCCCAGGTGGGCTTCCCTCTCTCTCTTTTTTTCTAATTTGTTTATGTTTTTCTATTTAACTGCAACTGTTGGGCTTTAATTAAAATACTAAAACGTTTCCAAAAATCCTGAAAATAATTGTGGGCTCTGTTTAGATTATTTCCAACAGCAAACATTTATTTCCAGAATTATTTGAGCATTTAAATTATTTTATAGCATTTAAATGCCCAAATTCAAATACTTATGGTTTAATTCAATGACCTTCTGTTGACCTAGAAAATTGTGCACCAATTTTTCCAGGGGTTTTAACCCAAGACAAAAAGGGTGAACTTTTTAGAAGGGCATTTCAGGTTCATTGAAAATAATTTTAGTAAACCCTAGTTGTTTCCAGGGGGGTGTTGGGGGTTTCTGCCTTCCCCATTTCAAATTTAAGAGAAATTTAAACATGTGCACATTCTAATGCTTGAACTAGCTAGGGTGTGACAACTCACCCCCACTCAAAAGAATCTCGTCCCGAGATTTAGGATCCTCCGGGAAGAAGGTGGGGTACTCAAGTCGAAGACGATCCTCCCTTTCCCAAGTGGCTTCTTTCTCGGAATGGTGTGACCATTGAACCTTGAGAAACTTGATATTCTGACGTCGAGTGGTACGCTCGGCCTGATCAAGGATACGAACGGGATATTCCCGATAGGAGAGGTTATCTTGTAGATCAAGCGTTTCGTGGTCCACTCCACGGATAGTATCCGCGAAGCAATGCCTGAGTTGTGAAACGTGGAAGACATTGTGAACTCTAGAAAGATGCGAAGGTAGTTCCAATTGGTAGGCAACTTCTCCTCGTTTGGCAAGAATGCGAAAGGGTCCAATGTAACGAGGGGCCAATTTGCCTTTGATACCGAAACGATGGGTTCCCTTTAACGGAGTAACCCGAAGGTAAGCCTTCTCGTCGACTTCATAAGTCATAGGCTTATGTTTACGATCATATTGACTCTTTTGACGAGATTGGGCTGTTTTCAATTTCTCACGAATAACGCGAACCTGCTCTTCTGCTTCCTGAATCGTATCCGGACCAAAGAGTTGTCTTTCCCCTGTTTCTGACCAGTTAAGAGGCGTTCGACATTTTCGTCCATAGAGAACTTCGAAAGGAGCCTTGCCCAAGCTGGCTTGATAACTATTGTTATAAGCAAACTCCGCGAATGGAAGGCATTTCTCCCAACTCATTCCGAACGAGATGACAGAAGCTCGGAGCATATCTTCCAGAATTTGATTGACTCACTCTACTTGACCACTTGATTGAGGATGGAAGGCAGTACTAAAAGAGAGACGAGTTCCCATAGCATTTTGGAAACTTTCCCAAAATCAAGAGGTGAAGAGACTCCCACGGTCTGAGTTAATTTCCAATGGAACACCATGAAGAGACACTATTCGGGAGATGTATAAATCGGCTAGCTGGCTAGCGGTGATACTCTCACGAATAGGTATAAAGTGGGCTACTTTGGAAAGACGGTCGATCACGACGAAGATGGCATTATTCCCTCTCTTGGTCCTGGGAAACCTAGTGATGAAATCCATACTGATTTTATCCCATTTCCATTCGGGAATAGCCAAAGGTTGAAGAGTGCCAGCAGGCCGTTGATGCTCTGCTTTAACACGACGACAAACATCGCAATTAGCAATGTATTGAGCGATTTCTCTCTTCATCCTAGTCCACCAAAACCTCTGGTGTAGGTCTTGATACATTTTAGTGCTACCGGGATGAATGGTGAGAGGGGATTCATGAGCTTCCTTAAGGATCAGCCGTCTCAGGTTTCGTGCCTTTGGAACCACTAGGCGATTTCCAAAGTATACGACACCTTGATCATCAACGGAGAAACAATTCGCGACTCCTTTCTTAATGTTTCTCTTAATACGGGAGATTCCCGGATCTACCTTCTGTGCTTTGATGATCTGATCCGTAAGGGTAGGTTTCGCCACCAGGGTGGATAGGAATCCTCGAGGAACAATGTGAAGATTAAGCTTACGAAATTCCTCATGGAGAAGTGGTTGACTTTGTTGTAACATCAGGTTGTTACAATAGGACTTACGGCTCAGCGCATCAGCCATAACATTGGCTTTGCCCGGGGTGTAAGTTATTCCTAAGTCGTAATCCGAGATCAACTCAACCCAACGTCTTTGCCTGAGATTCAAATCTGGTTGGGTGAAGATATATTTCAAACTTTGGTGATCGGTGAAGATCTCACAACGATTACCGAGAAGGTAATGTCGCCAAGTTTTAAGTGCATGGACTACAGCTGCAAGCTCTAGATCATGTGTGGGATAATTTTCCTCATGTGGGTGCAATTGCCGTGAAGCATAGGCAATTACCTGACGATCTTGCATGAGTATGCAACCTAGTCCTTGTCGCGAGGCGTCGCAATAGATAATAAAGTCCTTGGAGAAATCTGGTGGTACCAGTACGGGAGCAGATGTCAGGCGTCTTTTCAGTTCCTGAAAGCTGAACTTGCACTGTGGGGTCCACTCAAACTTTTTATCTTTCTTGAGGAGTTTAGTTAGGGGTTTAGCAACCTTGGAGAAATTCTCGATGAAGCGGCGGCAATAGCTCACTAAGCCAAGGAAGCTCCAAACTTGCTTGACCGTCTCAGGTGGAGTCCAATCAAGGACGGCTTGAACTCGCTCGGGATTGACAGCAATACCCTTACCAGAGATTACATGGCCTAGATAGGTCACTTCTGGCAACCAAAATTCACACTTGGAGAATTTGGCATAAAGGCGATGCTCTCGAAGTTTCATCAATACCAGCCTTAGATGTTCGGCATGTTCCTCTTCATTCTTGGAGTAGATGAGTATGTCATCGAGGTATACTATGACGAATCTATCCAAGTACTCCACGAAAACCGAGTTCATTAACCGAGAGAAGGTGGCTGGGGCATTGGTTAAACCGAAGGACATAACGGTGTACTCGTATTGGCCATAACGAGTAACAAAGGCCGTTTTGGGAATGTCCCCGTTCTTGATTTTGATTTGATGGTAGCCCAACCTCAAATCCATCTTGGAAAAGACTGAGGATCCAGTGAGCTGATCATACAGATCATTGATCCTGGGAAGCGGGTATTTGTTCTTGATGGTGACCAGGTTGACAGGGCGGTAGTCCACAACCATTCGATCCGTTCCATCCTTCTTCTTGACGAAGAGGACGGGGCATGCCCAAGGAGAGGAACTAGGACGGATGAAACCCTTTTTCAAGGACTCATCGAGTTGGTTCTTAAGCTCGGCTAGTTCTAAGGGTGCCATCTTGTAGGGTCTTCTAGAAATTGGCACGGTTCCTGGAACAAGGTCTATCACAAACTCGACATCCCTGTCAGGTGGAACACCTGGCAGTTCTTCTGGAAAGACATCCGGAAAGTCTCGGACTATCGGAACATCCTCAAGGTCTGGAAGGGGGTTGGCATTTAGGGAGTAAAGCTGGCGCTTGGCCACTCGAGTTAAGACATTAACTGTCTTGCCCGATGGGTGAGTAAGTTGAACGGTTCTAGTGGCACAATCAATCTTAGCATAATGAGCTGACATCCAGTCCATACCCAAGATGATGTTTATGTCCGAGGACTTGAGAGCTATCAAGGATGCAAGGAAGACAAGTCTATCGACAAGAATTTCGTTCCTATGACTTACTCTAGAAGTTTGCCATTTGGAACCCGGAGTTTGAATTACCATGGAAGTGGGCATGTCACAGAATGTCGTGTTATGCAATCGAGCATAGCTCTCGGATATGAATGAATGAGATGCTCCAGTATCGAAAAGAACAGATGCCGGATGGCAGTTAACAAGGAGCGTACCAAGGACGACGTTGGGATCCTCATGAGCCTCCTCGGCTGAAACATAGTTGACATGGCCACGTGCAGTGGTGACCGGCTTGGCGTAGAATGTCTTTCCCGCGGGCTTACCACGGCCAACAGACTTTCCAGTTTGAACGGGGTTGTTATTCTGGGGACACTCTTGGCTATAGTGACCCGGCTCTCCACACTTAAAGCATGTCACCACATTGGGGCGTGGAGCAGCATTAGCAGCGGGGCCACCATGGGGCTTGGGCGGTGCAAATTGCTGGTTGGGACGAGGTGCCTCAAAGGATGGCCTCGGGATGAACCTGGGTGGCAGTGCCATGCTTGGGATCCACACCCGGCGCTTCTGAGCTCCAGAGCCGGATGAAGAGCCAAAGTCACGGGAGTGCTTGCGTGAAGCGTCATAATCAGTCTGGCCTGTCTCAGCGCTGATGGCTTTATTGACCAACTTTTGAAAGGAGGTGCACTCGTGCAGACGAAGATCGCGGCGAAGCTCAGGGCTAAGTCCCTTGCGGAACCTTGCTTGCTTCTTAGCGTCAGTAGATACCTCTTCGGGGGCATAGCGTGCCAGATTTCCAAATTCACGACTATAAGCATCCACAGTTAGTCTTCCTTGGGTGAAGTTGCAGAACTCCTCCCTCTTGTGATCCATGAGACCTTCTGGAATGTGATGCTCGCGGAAAGCCTCATTGAACTCAGCCCAAGTAGTAACTTGGCCGACCGGGCGCATAGCTTCGAAGTTTTCCCACCAAAGGCTAGCAGGGCCTTCGAGGTGATAGGCAGCATAGGTAACCTTGTCGGCTTCAGCTACGTTGGCAGAACGTAGCTTGTGAGTGATGCTGCGAAGCCAGTCATCCGCGTCGAGGGGCTCGACGGAATGGTTAAACTTTGGTGGGTATAGCTTGATAAAGTCATTGATTGACACCAGGTCATTTCGTGGGTGGCGTGCAGTGTTCTGCTCAATCCGCTCTAGCAGGCGGTTAGTCTCACGCTTGTTTCTTTCCGCCTCCAGCATCACTTCGGCCAGAGAAGGCGGGTGAGGCAGATTTTCACCCCTAGCTGCACTGGCTTCCCCCTGCTCCGAGGCAGCAGGGTTGCTGCGGGTGTTGACCATCCTAGGAGAAAACAAGACAACGGTTTAGACAATGATGGCCCAAACTTAGCAAGGAAGTGCAGTATGTAATGGACAACACGGAATGCAGAGATGTTCATCCGTATGTCATGGTAATATAAAACTGCCATATATATACCAACGGTCATGCACATCATACATAGTTTAGTACAGGCCCAGGCTACATTACAACTATGATGAAAGACATTACATCTCATCGGAGGCATTCCAAGCTCCTATACATTATTTGTCTACACCTCCGGAATTGATTACACACAAAGTCATATTCCACAAATCACGCGGGACAGTGGAGATACAACTACTACAATACTAGTGGTACTACTACTAACTCAGACAGCTCCGTAGTAGTCCTCATAGAAGTCACCTCCATAGCCTGGAAGTTCAACGTGACCATCCGGGAACAGACGGTCCTGAGGAGCCTGTGGACCATAGGGGCTAGGATGAGGTCTTGGACCAACAAACGGTGGTCTGTGGGGACCACGGGGTGGGGTGATGCCTCCCACATCATGCCAATCCACCATGTCTGGCAGAGCTGATCTCACAGGATACAGATCCCTTGTATCCATACATCCAACTTGCACCGCAGGTGCAAACCGAGTCAATGTGGCCCAATGATCAGCACGGGTATTGAAAAGCTCCAGCCTCAAGGCCCGGTTCTCTCGGTCCTTATCTTCGAGCATCTCGGCAGTGGTACGAGTTAATGAGTCCTCCTGAGTGGAGTCAGCATAAATAGCCTGAAGATACCCTTGCGCTCCCGGAAGTGAAGCTGGCATGTAACGGAAGTCGGTGTTCCGAAGCAGGCCAGTCCGGAGACGCAAGATGGTCATCATGGAATAGGCAGCATCCTGCACAGCCATCTCAACAGTAACCCCAAGTCCATAGGAACAGTGAAGGGGCTCGGTAGATCCAGGATAAGAAGGAAATATCCTGACGGTGCAGAGATATTGGCTTTGATTAAAGTCGCGAAACTGCTCTTCGACGGTGTATTCAGGATACCAACGGTAGCCCGTCTCGATCATTACCCGGACTAACATAGCAGTATGACCGGGCACGCCGAGGCACCGGGTCAGGCGAACCACTTGGTTTTGAACACGATTGGCCATCTGAAAGCACAACCACAATGCAAAGACATCAGAATTTCTAGGGAAAATTGGACAACATAACAGCTGTAAATGCTCAGAAAAAGATTTGAGACATCCACAATAGTTCGCAATACCACTCAACAACATCATATCAAGATTCTGATCCAATTAGCAACATACTAAAATAGTAGAAACTGAACTAGGGCTTGTAGCATCAATCCTATAAGCTACTACGGATTAGTACCACGTGAACCTGATAAAAGGAGAGAGCCTAGTCCTTAACCCACGTTGAATGAGAAGAGAATGACTCAGATCAGAGGCATAGGGTAAAGGAGTAAAAGAGCCTTACGTTCCCTCCCACAATCAATTCCCCTACATATAACTAAAGCATTTCTAGACTCGACATCGACCAGTTTGGCTCAACGAACCTACAGACAGTCCAGCTCTGATGCCAACGCTGTCAGGACCCCGATTCCAAGTCACATCGATCTAGCTGGTAACACCTCATATCACTTTGCGGCCTCACGCACGGTATCCCACGGGTGTCGCCTTACCATGGCCCGGGACCGTTTGCGCCTTTTGGCTCACGTATATGACAGTGTCGCTAGCATCCATATGACAGAGAACCCGGGCCGACATGGCTAGTCGTGAACCCAAAGCGGCACAGACCTATGGAGACAGGCATACATGAACCACATCGAACATGTCGGTCATCAGCGAGTGATTCCGGGCTGTAGCACTGGGCTAACAGGACTCTGGGGAACCCGGGCTGTAGCAGGCTAGGCAGGACTCTGGATATCACCGCGTGACATTTCCCTGAGGGGACAGACATAGGAACGAAGTGAAACACATGCCGGCCAGTCAAGTGTCCGGAGCAGTAGTGCTGGGCTAGCAGGACTCCGGTGAACCGGGCTGTAGCGGACTACTATGGCTCGAGGAACACTAGACTACATTTCCCCATAAGAAGGGCTGCCAAGGATAAACAACTAGATTGTCGGATCCCACTCATACCAAGCATTTCAATCATACACACAATATGCCCGATATGAGTACATACAACATGGCATCACAACAAAACTCTACAATTCAAGTACTTTATTTAAAGGCTCCAGAGAGCCATACATAACATGTTCATATAGATAGGGGTCACATGACCCGACACTCAAGTCATACAATCATACAAGCACATGCGGAAGCAATTAGTCTGAGTACAGACTCTAGAAAGAAAGAAGGCTTCTCGAAGCCTGTCTATCTACATAGGGCCCTCCATGGCCAGGATCACCACCTGGGTGGCTAGTCACTCGTCGACGTCAAAGTCTACGTAGAACCCATCGGAGGGGGCGGTGTTGTCGTTTGAAAACAGTAATTAAGCAAACATGAGTACAAAGGTACTCAGCAAGTCTTACATCAGAACCTACTGAACATGCTTATTCTCAAGAAGGTGGTGGGGTTAATGCAGCAGGCCAGCTTTGACTCTTGGCTAAGCTATCCTATGGAACTTCACCAGTAAAATAGTTTTCGCACACGAGTCTACTACTCACCAACACAATACTCCACCGGGGATCCTCCCTCGTCATCCTACGAGAGGGCCATCCTCGGTACTCACACTTATCTTGAGTCTTTTAGTAGTATCCATTAACTTGTCTATGAACTGTATAGGCAACCAAGTAGTCCTTTACCGCGAACGCGGCTATTCGAATAGTTTTATACCCTGTAGGGGTGTACTTCTTCATACACGCTTTCACCACTTACCGCCGTTTACACGACATGTACTCGGCAACCTTCAAGCGGACGCCCAGCGAGGGTGTCGGCCACGGCCTACCTAAACACTTAAGTCTCTAGTCCAGGTTTATCGCCTATCCAGGTTCCATCCGCAGGGAGTCCGGCCGAGGTTTCCACATACGGCCCCGAACGATGTGAACAGGGTTCCCGAGACACCAAACGGGTGACTCGGTACACCGTATCACGGTGTATCTACCGCAACATAGCCCACCCCTAGGGTCAGCGCTACGCACGGCCGCCAACACATAACCTACAAACACCAGAAACTATTTGCAACTCCTGGACAGAGTACTAGGGTGATTAAGAAGCCGAGAGGGTCCATTGGTTTCGGGCCCAATGTACGGTAGTAACTGCATCTTAAATCACACATACAGATCTCAATTCTTAGGGACGGCCTCAATGAAACAACCCACCATGTACTCCTACATGGCCTCTCATCGATACCTTTACCAAAACATGTTCAACACCTCCCTCACATTACCGACATAAGCATTTCACTCTAGCCCATCACCCAGATGAACCAGACCTGACACAACTCTAAGCATAGCAGGCATAGCAAGGTAGGAATCACATACATGGCTCAATCAACTCCTACACATGCTATTGGGTTTCATCTAGTTACTGTGGCAATGATAGGTCATGCAGAGGATAAAGGTTCAACTACCCTAGCACACAGCAGATTGAGACGCATTGTCTTATGCAGTAAACAAGAGCAGAAGCGAGAACATGGGTTGTATTGGAATGATCAATGGTTGCTTGCCTGATGGAGTGGTAGTGGGATACTGCCCTTCAGTTGGATACTCGTGAATATCCTCGGAGGCAGAACCTACCACGAAGAACACATCGGAACACAATCAACACATGACGATATGCAACAATATGATGCATGCTATGACATGGCAATATGAATGTGTCCTGGCCTAATGCAAGTTATAACAGAAAGGAATGAACTCATTTGAATCAAAGATTCAAATATTAGCTCATTAAACATGGCCTTAATAGTGCATTTCCTTATTCTGCTTAAACAGCAAGGTAAACTTGTTTTGTCATGCATGAAACCGTTACAGATGGATAAATTGATTTTTTCTGATTATTTTTCATATATAAATCTTTGCATTTGGAGCTATGGTTGATTTTCTATGATTTTTAGAAGTTTTGACTATTTTCTGGAATTTCCTGTATAAGAATAATTCCAGTAATTTAATTACTGCATCAGCATTACGTCAGGGTGACATCAGTGGTCAACGGGACGTCCAGGTCAAACCTGACTGATGGGTCCCGCATGTCAGTAGTTAATTAAGCTAATTATTTTTAGTTAAAACTAATCTGATTTAGTTAACAGAGGGGGGCCCACTTGTCATTGACTCAGGGGAGTCAAGCTGGGGTCAAACCCCTGGTCAGCGGGGCTAATCCCGCCGGCGTTGAGCCGCCGGCGAGGCCAAGACGGCGGAGGGCTTCGGATTTGGTCCCCTGGTGACCAAATCGACGGCGGAGACGTGCTACGCGTAGCTGGGGCTCGCGCGCATCTAGTGGGGCAAGTGGGAGGAGATGGGGTGGAGCGAGCTCACCGGAATCGAGCTCGTGGCGGCGACCGGAGTTCGGGCGGGGTTTGTTTCGAGGCTACGGTGCACGGGAGAAGGAGCTGGTGGTGGCTACGGGTTCCTGGTGCTGCGCTGAGCTCAACGGTGGGCTTGGCTTCGAGCCACTGTGGCTCTGGCCACGACGGCACCATGGCCGGCAGCGGGGAGCTCTCGGGTGCGGTGGAGGTGGCGGCTACATGGCCAAACGAGCACGGGAGCTAGGGGAAAAGGAAGAGGAGCTCACAGCGGGGTCGGAGAGGGGGTCAGCGAGCTCGGGGAGGTCCTGGCAGCGGCGAATTCGATCGGAGATGGCTCGGGTGCCCGAGGTTCAAGATGAGGGTGAAGACGGCGTTCGGCGGCGGTTGGAGTCGCGTGGGTCGACGGGGAGGTCCAGGGTGACGAGGCGGAGCGATTGGGCTCGTCGGAGGGGCGAGGGAGTGGCTCTGGTGGCAACTACGGCGATCGGCGGCGAGGGACGCGCTCGGCCATCGCGGGAGAGAGTGAGGGAGACGAGGGGGAGAGTGAGCGAGGATGAGAGGGGGGACGTGGGGGTCGCGTGGCACTCCTAGGCGTCTCCAGGCGTCGGCGGAAGTAGGAGGTGGCCGGCGTGTGGCCGCGGGCGCCGGCCACGCGCTCCGCGTCCTTCTGGCGGGAGGAGGACGACGACTGGCAGGACCAGTCGGCTGGGCCGAGCCAGGTGGCCTGGCCAGCACAGGTAAGGCCCAGGTGGGCTTCCCTCTCTCTCTTTTTTTCTAATTTGTTTATGTTTTTCTATTTAACTGCAACTGTTGGGCTTTAATTAAAATACTAAAACGTTTCCAAAAATCCCGAAAATAATTGTGGGCTCTGTTTAGATTATTTCCAACAGCAAACATTTATTTCCAGAATTATTTGAGCATTTAAATTATTTTATAGCCTTTAAATGCCCAAATTCAAATACTTATGGTTTAATTCAATGACCTTCTGTTGACCTAGAAAATTGTGCACCAATTTTTCAAGGGGTTTTAACCCAAGACAAAAAGGGTGAACTTTTTAGAAGGGCATTTCAGGTTCATTGAAAATAATTTTAGTAAACCCTAGTTGTTTCCAGGGGGTGTTGGGGGTTTCTGCCTTCCCCATTTCAAATTTAAGAGAAATTTAAACATGATGCACATTCTAATGCTTGAACTAGGTAGGGTGTGACATCAGGCCTCCATTGAGGAGTAATACCCTACGTCTTGCTTGTTGTTGTTATTGATGGTGGGTATACCTCGTGCGAGGGATTACAATGGGATGAATGAGATACTGCCGAGAGTTGTTCTATCAGAAAGTAGATGGGAATGAGATCTCCCTAGACTCCGCTCAGCCTCCTTAATTTTCGGCAACAAAACAATCTCACCAAGATTAAGCCTGGATAGGTCAAGTTGGATGGCATGAAGATAATCGAACAACTTCAACAAGTCAGTCTTGATGAGATCCCATAAATTCTGATAGAATTCTGCGAGGAAGCTATCCGGGGCTAGAGCTTTATTATGTTCCATTTAGCACACTGCAGCTCTCACCTCCTCTTCAGAGAAAGGTGTTGTGATTATATCATTCTCTTCTGCAATGACTTGTGGAATATCAACTATTCGGGTCTCATCAAGGATGAATTTTCCTTCATCTGGCGGCCCAAAAAGAGTTTTTTTAGTATTTAATGATATAACTTTTGAGCTCTGCATGACCTTCGATCCGCCCCTCCTCTTGTTGGAGACTAAAAATACATTTCTTCGTATGCCACCCATTGGCGACCAATTGGAAGTATCGTGTATTACTGTCTCATTTCAATATAAAGTCAGCTTTAGATCTTTGGAAATATTTTATTTCCTCACCTCAAAAAAGATGTGCAATCTTCTCATTGGACCGACTCTCTAATACATCGCCTCTGTGATTTTGTTGAGGTCATCAATAATGGTGGAGAGGTGTTTCATTTCTTTTTTGTACATCCCATTGGCGTGTTTTGCCCATCCAGATAGGTATTGCCATGTGGCCCTTATTATAAAGTTCCATCTGCGAATAGGCGTACGACCAATGGCAAGCCTGTCCCATACATTCTTGATTACGTCTGCAAAATCTTCCCTGTGCAACCATCTCAATTCAAACTTTAAAGGGAACTAGTGAATGGGCTGATAGAGTTAAAATCAAGAATGATGGGCACACAATCCGATAGTGCCTCGATATGCTCTAGGGCATGCACGTTGACTAAAGGAAGTTTATCTTCCACTCGTTATCCATGAGTACCCTATAGTGCTTCTCATATGTTGGCACATAACGGTTATTGGCCCAAATGAATTGTCGCCTGACATACTAGCTTCCCGAAGATTCAAACTGGCAATCACATCGTTGAATATGAAAGGGCAGTGTGTGTCAAAGTGGTCATTATTGTTCTCTTCCTTGTTCCGAAGTATATTAAAGTCCACTCCAATAATCATTGGATGTGGGTTATCCTTAGCCATGTTCACCAATTCCCAAAGGAAAGAAGATTTATGCTCATCTTGGGCAGCCCCAGACTGCAACCCGGCTCCATGTAAAATTACCAGCTCTGTTTCGGAGGTTGAATTTAATGTGAAATTCACGATTCAAAAAACTAACAAGTCCATGGTTGTGATTAGTAGCCCTAGTAGGATTCCTCTGGACTTTCCACGTGCGGGTAGACTGTGCCATATGTAGTCGAAACCATCTGAAAGGTGATCGAGGACATGTGCAAGAAAGTCACATTTACCAGCCTTGAAAATGGCCACAAAATCTACTCGATGTTCTCTCACACAATTATCGACGTGTTTACATTTAGCCAAGTCTGAAATACCTCAGCTATTCCAAAACGTGTCTTTCATGTGGAAACTCGGGTTGTGGTGGCTAACTTCGCCTTTTTGGGCATTTTTTGTTTCTTTTTTGAGGAATGTGATTTTGATTTTCGCAAAAATGCTATAAAGTCACAAAACGTGGACCTAGGTCATGCATCCTCTAATCCAACTTCGGTAACCGCGCCAACTAAGTGGGAGAGAAGAGGATCATCATATGTGACACCCACCCTCTCCTCAGTGTTGGGGTTAAGCGGGGTACTCATACATCTTGGAGAAACCTTTAAACTATATATCTATCTCCATATGTTTGAGCACCCAAGTCGTGGATGGGGTGTGATGTTCGATGGCGGTGGCGCGGAATCTGTACCATATGCCAGTGGCGGTAAGTGTTGGCCGGGGTGGTGAAAACCTGTTCTATCTTCGGCCAAACCGGCGGCGACGAAGTTCGTCCCCTTCTTTAAGGCATCGTCGTGGCTCTCATTGCCCGTCGTGTTGCTCCAGAGGAAACCCTGGTCCTCGGATCGGGCGGTGGAGGCGCTCCGGTGTCGTAACCTTCCTAAAGGCGCCGCCTTGAAGCCAACTGTTCGTCGTATGCAGCTTCATCTCTTCTTGGTGGCATGTTAATGGTTGAGGACCCCGGTAGCTCCTGTAGTGGTAGGGTTGGTGTTGCTGCGCTCAACTCCTATGTACCATGTCTGGGGTGTGTGCGTGTCTTGTGGTGGCGTGCATTTGTACCGGGTTGTTGATGATTGCAGGGAAACAACTTGGTAAAAGACACTTCATTCGCATTTTTTCCAATAGACACCAACATTGTTTTAAAATACTCCCTCCGTTCCTAAATATTTGTCTTTCTAGAGATTTCAACAAAGTAGATAATATAATAGCATAATAATGCATATAAAACATCCAAAATTGATAATATAATATCATGGAACAATCAAAAATTATAGATACGTTGGAGACGTATCAGTATCCATGAGTACCCTATCGAGCTTCTCATACTCGCACAAAACGGTTATTGGCCCAAGTGAATGGCCGCCCCGACATAATAGCTTCCTGAAGATTCAAACTGTTAATCAGGACGTTGAATAGGAAAGGTCGGTGGGTATCAAAGCGGTCATTACTTTTCTCTTCCTGGTACCTATATATATTAAAGTCCCGTCCAATAATCATTGGATGCGGGTTATCCTTAGCTAGGTTCACCAATTCCCGAAGAAAAGCAGATTTATGCTTATCTTGGACAGCCCCACAGACTGCAACCAGGCTCCATGAAAAATTATCAGCTCTGCTTCGGAGGTTGAATTTAATGTGAAATTTGCCAGTCGAAAAAGTTAACAAGTCCATGGTTGTGGTCTATATCCCAAGTAGAATTCCTCTGAACTTTCCATGTACTACTATGCCATGTGTAATCGAAGCCACCTGAAAGGTGATCGAGGACATATGCACGAAAGTCACATTTTATCAGCCTTGAAAGACACTATAAAGTCACAAAACATGAATTCAAGTCTTGCATCATCTAATCCAATCTCAATAACTGCACCAACCAAATGGGAGAGAAGTGGACCATCATATGTGGCATCCACCTCCTCCTCCTCGATGTTAGGGTTAGGCAGGGTACTCATACATCTTGAAGAAACCTTTACAAGATCTATCTTCATATGTTTAAGCACCCCAGCCGAAAGACTCGCTTCATTTGCATTCTTTCCCATAGATACATCAACATTTTCTAAAATAGAAGCAATACGAGTCTCTAAAAAAGAAAAGAAAATGATTTCACGGATGCAGTACCTGGGGTGTGAAGTCCAAATTACGCGTAGCCAATTATTACTTTCTTTAGAAAAGGCGGATGACCCCCCGCCTCTGCATCTGGATGATGTATACGGCCACTTTATTAATTTTATTCTCACAAGACCTTACAAAGTCATACAACAGTAAGATTAAAGTCGTCATCTAAGCAACAAACTGTCGCTACACCTATCCAGTTGATGAAGGAGCGCAGATAGCCTAGGCCTAATACCAAATAGACATCGCAGCCAAGCCTAACATCTAAGACCTGAGACCCTAACCTAGCCACTTGCCGGGTCTGGGGCACACACTGGTCCGGCGTGTTCTTAGAGGCCGCCGCCGCCAACTGCCACTGCTCCATCTTCAGAACTGTACTGATGCATCAACCTTGCTCGGTTCAGCTATCGTCGACGCCACCACGGCGCCTAATGGCACCTCCTCCCTGCGCGCAAACAGCTGAACACGTCGCGGTCGCCACTGATGCACCTCAACGTCATGCTGCCAAGTACCACCGGCCGACACGGCTTGAAGCCTTTGGAGGATCTGTCGTGCGTAGCCCCTGCCGACCAGGCATGGCCAAGCGTAGCACCTGTCGCCCAGGCATGACTTGACATCTCCACCGAAACTCCGTGCAAGACGAAGCTGCTCCACCTCCTGCCTCTGACTTCCAGCGCTGCTCCACAAAACGATGCTCCCAAGAGAGAAACGACACCGCAGTGCCGCCATCATTCGGTCTGGAACACCAGATCTTAGAGTTTCCCCCGGAGCAATACGAGTGGGTCAACGGTGGTCACATGCCGATGCCTTCATCAAGGTAACGACGTGGAACGCCGCCATCGGCTCGGTTTTCACCGGCAACTACGTCTTCCCGACTCGCAGCTGGTGCCAGATAACGGATCCCGAGATCCGAACACCCGGCCTCAGGCCGACCACCTCTGACGGAAGAGATGACCACCACCGCTGGCTGCACCGGTCAAAACAGATCTGATCGGAGGTGCCGCCGACGAGACCACCAGGCCCTCCACGCCGCCGTCGCCGATCTGAAGGCAGCATGCACGCCACCGCAGCCCGTCGCGCCGCAGATCCTAGATCGGCCGCGCCACCACACGCCTTAGGGTCCGTCCCACCCCGAAGACGCGCGAGAGAGGAGATCCACTGCCACCGCCGTCGGCCCCCGGGCTTAGCCCGGCGGCGGCTGAGGAAGAGGAGGAGGGAGTTTGCGGCGGCGGCGGCGTAGCCGATTATTAATAGCAGCACTAATTGTGTCTGTATGAATTTATCAGGAAGTAATCAAGAAGCGTACCCGCATGGATAATGTATTCACTTTGTGATTACGACGAGGTCGTCCGAAACCTCACGCCGGTGCCGATAATCCAACTACGAGGGCAATGCCGTTTTAGGATCGCTTTTAGTCTAAGAATGGTGTTGTTAGTTGGATTAGTGTTGCCAGATCGTGCAAACCACGTGTAGTTTCCGTACCTCTCCAACCAAATCAACCGAGAGTCGCCAACCCGAATGAGGATTGCGTCCGTGAGCTGAGGAAGAGCAAATTAAGGCGAGACGTGGTAATTGAGCAAGCAGAGGAAGAGTGGGTTTCCTTCCTGTTCATGCCGTGGCTGCTTTAAGCAGTGCAAAATTGGACGAAATTAAAGGGAATGCTTAACACACATGGCCAGGTCCTGGATTTTTATTTTATTTTTTTGAGATGGAGGTCCTGGATCTTTTCGTAGGACTCTTTTCCATCGAATGAAGAAACAATTTTCTCATCACAAGAGATTTGCTACTTACATGTAAACAATTCAGAAATAATGTTTTCGTCGTATAATTAACAGCGTGAATTTTCTGTTTCAACCGTAATCCAAATCATGTGCTAGCATCCTAGATCTTTCAGCTTTCGCCTCATGAACTCGAATTATCAATGTTAAGTTCTGCTCTTCATGCGAGGCAATCTCGTCCTTCAATTTATGATTGGACGGCTAAGATAGTCATGCTATTAGATAATTCAGTTCTGAGGATATCACGGCTGCAGGCAGAGAAATGGGTGATCCTCATGGCCCCTTCCTTCAGTTCAGAACAGATAGCGTTAGGTTCTTTGGGATTCAGTTTGGTTTGAGTTTGTTTCCTTGTCATTCAAGCTGAATAAAGGTAAGCAGTTTTCTTTTGGGGGATATAACAAGAAAATTTGTGCAAGCTCTATCTCCTCCTCACGGCTCCCTTTGAGCACGATTGCAACCTCAGATCAATCCCTAGACTACCTCAGTGGCCAACAAGTGGCATACATACTCAACCAAACAGGGGTAAGCCAACAAGCACTAGATTCTCTGTAGTTTTATTCTGAACCCAACAACGTAAGCAACATACAAGTGGTTTGTTTTGACAGAAAAAAAGAAAGTGCTTAAAGGGTGACACATTATACACACTAGAGAAGTGAACTGCAGACATTTTGCGTGTAACTTCCCAGATCGCAAGATTACGGTCGTCGAATTGGCCTGAACAACTTTGTCCTCAACTAGATACATGCATGATGCGTGTTCAAGTCGCTACCGCGATGAACTTGACCTTGGAGGCCAGGGTCCAAGAGATGGCAACTGCAGAACAGAGGAATCGCCTGGTATGCCTCTACTACTTGATATAACTTTGAACCACTGGCTCTCAGGGTCGCAGGTTGGATCTTCGGTCAGGCACTTGCATTCATCTGTGGTGATGACGCCGTCAGGACCGGCTTCCAAGCACACTCTGGTCCCATTCTTAGTGAGTTCGGCCGAAACATGCATTCCTGAATCAGATATTAGCTGCCACTTTGAACAGGATTTGCTGCAGCCAGCCCCAAGCTTTGCAGTATCACCCACAGACTTGGCTTCAAGGCATTGCCCGGTGTGCTTCAGCACAAGCTCATACGCGGAGGTGTAGTTCCAAGCGTTCGATTCATCGCACGGACCCAGCTTAAGCACATTCGCAGATTCCACCAACACGCAGAGCCCGGTTAGAGGATGAAATATTACCTTGTATGGTTTGTGACTGCTGGGTAGACCAGGACCTACAGTATATATGAGTATCCAAATAAATTCTTCCACTATCAAAGTGTCGGCATTATATTTTGCGTGGATTTTAGTTTTTCTTGCATACTTGGCTACTACATATATCATCATCGAAGTGCATCCCTAGCAGTTACAATTTACAATCACTTTTGAAAGTCAATAAATGCATACTGGTAAATTATCCTAAATGAATACCCATGAAAGGCTTATGTGTTGGTTCAGCAAATGAACGGTTAGGCAAATATGTGCAACAGATAGCACAAAATTTGTGTCTGACAACGTCGCTAGGTAGTAATACAGAGATAGGTAAAGTTCAAACCTTGAAATGGAGATTGCAGGGAATTGATCCTTTCAATGAAGCTGGGGTTCCTAGCTGTATACCAATCCCATGTTAGCAAACCATATGTTTCATCGTAAGCTAGAATACCCTCCCTGATATAGTAACTCCCTTCGAGAGCCCAAACAGCCCAATCCAGATCCATTTCAGCTGCTACACTTAAGAAGCATGTAAGATAACGATTGTCAGCAATATGTGTGCCAGACATGTCAAACCCAATCTCAGAGAAAAATAACGGCCATCCTTGTTGAAGAAGAAAGAGTCCTTTAGTCCTTATGGACTCAACAGCCACTCCACAAGCATCATTTTGGTTCCAATTTTCCCAATCAGTTCCATCTGAGAAACCATACCAATGCTGCTCGAAGACTAACTTTCCAGTAAATGACAACTTAACTTGCTTTGGGGACAAGAAGGAGAGACTGTTGTCAAAATCCAGGCCCGACAAAATAACAAGGACATTAGGGTTTGCTGCATGCACAGCTTCAGCACCCTGTTGCATATACCTAAAGAATGTAATATAAGTTTTCAATATCATCAGTTACATAGAAAAGCCTTCTCAATAGCATGACTCATGAGGGCCTTTGCTCAGTAACATACCTGTACCACAAACTAACATTTTGGTAGGGGCCACGAAGCTCATTACGCAAGCTCATGCCGACAACATTCTTTGTGTCCCTAAACATTGTTGCCATTGCACTGAGGCCCTTCAACCATTCTTCAGGGTCGAAGTATTTGTCTCCAAAGAAGCCATTACCGTCAGTTCTGCTACAGCACCATCCTGGAGTAGTCATTTGGTTATCAAGTATGACCATAATGCTGTTGCTGGCCAAAGCTGATACCACTTCCTATTAAGTTTGACCCATATCAGAAGGATGATCATAATCATAATTCATTTACCCCTTGATAGACAAAAATAAAAATACTGTTTTCACTTCATGTTTAGCCTGGTAGTAGGTGTGTCACAAGAAAAACATATAGGTTGGGTAACTACATTATTTGACTATTTGTTCTATATTACCATGTCAGCTAACTAGATACCTCCCCGAGAGACCCTCATGCCCAACTAGATAGCTGGTATGGAAAAAGAACCAGCTCACCTAATCCATTCGTTTGATGTGAGATGTATCCCCATCATCCAAACAAATCCTACAAGCAATATTTGTGCTCACTAGAGCATTGTGACTTGCAAGGCACCCTCATATTGGACCATCAATTTGGTGACTAGTAGGTATGCCTCTGTTCAACCTAAACAGTGGCGAATAAAAGGGAAGACAATCTTTTAAGCAAGAGCGATGGCATTTCCTGAAATAGCAAAAAATGATAACTTATTTCTATATTGGCATTTATCCCTCATCTTGCATCAGATGGTGTCCTTGATAAAGAGAAAAGAAGGATACCCTGAGGTTCTTTGGCGAGCCTTGTGAGTTCTGATGAATTATTTGCCATCAGAATTCCTCTAATATGCAATGTTTGGACTTCTGAAGCAAGTTTTACTTATTCAAAACAGTGCTAATTTCAGCTGGTTAGCTACAGACAAATTGATCCATGGCATACACTTTTTTCGACAATATAATTTCTCTTATTTATTCCCCGGAACAGTTATTTACTTTATGTCTATATATAATTGACATACGGTGTTGTGAAGTTCAGTTCACTGCTAACCTGGCACTCTAGCAGCAACAAATATATTCAAGATTTTCATTTTTGTTTCTTTAAAGAACCTGTAGGTTGCATTAAAGACATGTTCAGTTTTGGCATAACTTAACCTTCCAATTCGCAAAACTAGCAACACTTGCCAATTCTTTGGTGGTAGTAGTAAGATATATGTAAGCATCCATTTCAGAATATTATTCTTTGACTACTGCTTCTTGCACTTTGAATACTAGCTAAATGGTTTGATTAATACCGACATCAAGTCCAAACCAGAACAACGCAGGAATCCGAATAAACAAATGCAATCATGGCTTCTCAGGGGATAACCTCGGTTATTTAAAGCGCTGACAGCAACCACCTACCCGGAACACATCGATGAGGGGCAGGTCCAGGAGGTCTGGGTTGTTGACACGCACGCCGGCGGCGGACTCCCGCAGGCCGAGGCGCTCCAGCGACCACCGCAGCGGCAGCGACGAGAGCGTGGCGTTGGTGGCGAGGTAGGTCGGCCAGGTGAGCCTCACGCAGTTGAACCCCATCGCCGCGACGCGCGCCGCGATGTCCCCCACGCCGCGCCGGGACAGGCCCTCCGCGGCGACGGGCTCCAGGTGCGACGCCCAGTTCGCGCAGACCAGCTTCACGCGCCGCCCGTCCGCGCCCACCACCCACCGCGACGCCGTAGAGAGCGGTAGCGCCGGGAGCGAGACCGAGGCGGCGCGTGCGGACGCTAGGAGGACGAGGAGGAGGCCGAGGAGCAGTGGAGTTGGAGAGGAAGAAGCCATGGTAATTACTGGGACTGGGACTGGGAGAGCAGAGAGGCGGATCTGGAGTTTAAATGGGGCATGACATGTGGGGCCACGACGTGTGGGGACCATGCGTCAGCCGCACGGATTGGTTGCTGCTCGGATAAGCAAAGAAAGGCAAGCGGCGGTTGGCCTGGTGCGCTTAAGCGGTTAAGCTCGAGCGAGCTCGAATGGCCACCGCCGTCGTCGTCTCGGCGGCGGCTCTCCCCGCCGGCCGTCGCCGGTGCGTTATACACCCCGCCGAGCGGCGCTGCGCGACGTGCCTCAGCTCCACGCGGCTCTGCTCAAGTCCGGTGAGCTCACCACTTCGCCAGAGTCCTTCCACTCCTTCCCCGAGGCTACCACGCTCCCGTCGCCGGCCACCACCGCGGCCCACCTCGCCTACGCGATCCGCCTGCTCCGCCTAGGCCCCCACCCGCCCCTCTCCGCGCGGTCCTACAACATCCTTATCCGTGCCCTCTTCCGCGCGGGCCACCCGGAGGATGCCCTCCACCTGTTCGTCGAAATGCTCGATGCTGCCATTGCTGCCAACGTCTGCCCCGACCAGCACACGATTGCCAACACCGTAAAGTCCTGCGCCAGGATATATGCCTTGGCTACAGGGCGCAGCGTTCAGGCGTACGCTGTCAAGCTTGGGTTCATGGCCGATCAGTTTGTGCTGAACAGCTTGATACATATGTATGCGAGCTGTGGGGATATCATGGCGGCAAAGGTACTGTTCAACGCAGTCGAGGAAAAGGGTGTCGTTACATGGAATGCGATGATAGCGGGCTACTTCAAGAATGGAGACTGGAAGGAGGTAGTGGACATGTTTAAGGGTATGCTTGAGGTTCAGGCACCGTTTGATGAGGTCACATTGGTGAGTGTTGCCACAGCATGCGGAAAAATAGGTGATTCTAAGCTCGGCGAGCGGATTGGAGTTTATGCAGAGGAGAAGGGGATGGTGAGGAACAGAAACTTGGCAACTGCGCTGGTTGACATGAATGCCAAGTGTGGAGAACTTGATAAGGCGCGGAGATTGTTTGACAGGATGCACTCCCGGGATGTGGTTGCTTGGAGCGCGATGATCTCTGGCTACACTCAAGCCGACCGATGTCGAGAGGCACTTGCTATTTTTAATGAGATGCAGGCTACCGAGGTGAACCCGAATGATATAACCATGGTCAGTGTGCTCTCTGCCTGTGCTGTCCTGGGTGCACTTGAGACGGGCAAGTGGGTGCATTCATACATAAGGAGAAAGGCCTTGTCCCTTACAGTTGTTCTTGGCACTGCGCTGGTGGACTTCTATGCAAAGTGCGGATGCATTGAAGATGCAGTCAAGGCATTTGAGTCGATGCCTGTGAGGAATTCTTGGACGTGGACAGCCTTGATAAAGGGCATGGCAAGCAACGGAAGAGGTAGAGAAGCGCTGGAGCTCTTCTCATCCATGCGGAAGGCCAACATTGAGCCTACAGATGTCACATTCATTGGTGTTCTCCTAGCTTGCAGCCACAGTTGCTTAGTTGAGGAGGGTCGCCGGCATTTTGATAGTATGACCCAGGATTATGGCATCCATCCAAGGATTGAGCACTATGGCTGTATGGTTGATCTGTTGGGACGGGCAGGTTTGATTGATGAGGTGCACCAGTTTATCAGGAATATGCCAATTGTGCCAAATGCAGTTGTCTGGAGGGCACTGCTTTCTGCTTGCACAGTTCACAAAAATGTTGAAATCGGAGAAGAAGCGCTGAAGCAGATCACCCCACTAGATCCCAATCACAGTGGTAACTACATACTTCTATCGAACACCTACGCGTCAGTGGGACAATGGAAAGACGCAGCTATGATTCGGAAGGAAATGAATGAGAGAGGGATCAAGAAAATTCCTGGGTGCAGTCTCATTGAGCTGGATGGGACAATCTTTGAGTTCTTTGCTGAAGACAGCGACCACCCCCAGTCGAGGGAGATATATGAGAAAGTGGATGAGATGATTGAAAACATCAAGATGGCTGGGTACGTCCCAAATACCGCTGACGCAAGGCTAGATGTTGATGAATCTGAGAAGCAAGTGTCCGTTTCACATCACAGCGAGAAGCTAGCCATTGCGTTTGGCCTGATGAAGTCGCGCCCTGGCGCAACCATTCGGCTGTCGAAGAATTTGAGAGTGTGTGTGGACTGCCACTCCGCCACGAAGTTGATCTCGAAAGTGTACAACAGGGAGATTGTTGTCAGAGACAGGAACAGGTTTCATCATTTCAAAGATGGTTTGTGCTCCTGCAATGATTACTGGTGAGTATAAATTCTCTGCGCGTCAAGGTTTTTCTCTTACATAAGTTTATATGTACACCGGGGTCACCTGAGCCAGAGAGGCTGTACAGCACTTTGTAAGTAATCTGTAAGTACATAATGCCGTTCACTCTCAAACAGGAGCTCAAGTTATTAGGTATTAAGATCAAGAGCAAATTATCTGCAGAGTTTCAGGCTTGGTTAGCTCAGACATTCTAATAACCTGATGATTCAGTTCCCAAAAACCGGAGTTGGTTAATCTGTTTTCCCTTTTCTGGATAGGATCTTTGTAGTTTTCTTCTTTTTCTCCTTACCTCATGTAACATACCACTATTAATGAAAATTTACGTAACATACCACTATTAATGAAAATTTACCGTAGAACTATTGTCCTACGGTGTGCGCTTCAAAAAACTGTTAGAGAAGATTCCTAGCCTGCCAGAATAGAAGTTGGTTCTGCAGCTTCAAGAACGAGAACTGAGTGTGTACAGGCTGCACATTGCTGTGCATTGCATGAATACCAAAACGAGGAATAAACCTGTTGCATTTTACTTAACTTGTAAAGAAACTGTGGTGTGCTTACATAAAATTTCAAATGCGGAGCAGCACAGTTTCCTTTCATTGTTTTGGCCACAACGACGGCATTTGCTGGGTCGACTTTGATGGCTCAACCTACGGCTGCTTCTGGTGAGTTGGTGTTGTTGTTGTTGTCAACAAAGCTGACGCGTGGATGCGCACATGTCTAATTTGTTTAGCCTTATTATAATCTTTGTTGTAATATCGGCTGTTGATATAACCACTTATCTGTACATCGGGTGAGTGAGAAATCTCCATATCCGACAGAAGCAGTACCTTTCAAGTGTCATCCGGGCGGCAAGTACACCAAGTTGTAAGCAGCGAAATTGCGTAGGAGCATTCGGCGACGACGCTCATTGGAATCTTGCCCATCAAATCGCTTTGGGATTCTCACGCACTATAATAGCCCCAATTGTATTTATGTCCTTATAACTAGTATTTATCTTTCCCCTGTTCAACATAGCAGACGTAAAGTACACGTGTTTCTGTTCCCCACACATTAAGGTTTCTGTCTGCTACACTGTTCCAACTCCACTGGCATAAGTTCCATTCATGTCATTTAACATTGCTGGTGCACTTTCAATACGTGAACAGAAAAAGTGCTCTCTTTTTACCACTTACACTTCAAAATTTTGATTGTTACTACAAGTCCGGTCATGTGATATAATATAAATAATTTGACGGTTAAGAAGGCGCTAGGATTCTTTGTACGGGCAAAGACTTTCTTGTCCAACCTATCAATACATTGTGTCTAGGCCACTAGGCAGAAGCATGCATGGCTAGTAATAGCTTGAACACAAATGTAAAGGAAAACCTCCTGGGGTAAAGACCATAGATAAGAAAGTTAGCATTTGTTATATTTTTCTATTCCATTGAACACACAGGTAGCTAATTCGAGCGACAAACTAACAAGTTATGAGATAAATCTCGCTTCATTTAGAAACTTAAGCCACGTTCATCTTTCTCTTCTTGCACGCGATGCTATTATGAGTAAAATGATTTACGAGGAATTATAGCCAAAAAATGACTATTTTGTTTTTGTGCACATCATCTATTTTGTGCACATTATGTAACCTGCTATCATTTTTTTCGGCACTAATCAACGGGAGGAGGAACAATGGCCGGGCGAAGAGAATCAAAGGGGCGAGAGCAATGACAATGATGAGTACAGTTTATGTAATTAACACTATGAAGATAAAGCATCAGTGGCTCAATACTCTTTGTAGTCCAATAAATGTCCAACGGTGTGTTGTACTTACAGCAGGACTTTTGGTCCTAATTTATTGTCGCCAAACAGATGCGTACTATATCACTCTACGTTGGAGGAGTGTATTCAACAACAGCAATTCATTTCATCCAATTATATGCACGAATCTTTAGACAGCAGTGCAACGACGGAGATTTCAATGAGCGTAGTCGCCGAGTGCTCTTAGTTCGCGTCCGAGTAAGCAGCCGCTTTAGACAAACAACGTTACAGCGGCGGCCTCAATCCGTGATGGATAAGTCTGTGTACTAGGGTCCTTGTGGGGCTGCAGCACATGGTCCTTGTGGCAGTTAGGAGGATAAAGTCCTGGACCATCAAGGACTGGCTGTTAGGATAGAGTTCTGTTCTTGACCATCAAGGACTGTCAGTTAGCATCTTAGACTAGCATCTTAGACTAGCATCTTAGACTGGCATCTTAGCAGCATCTTAGCATATGCCTTGGCTGGCTAGCAGCCTATAAATATGTATCCCCAACCCCTCAGGTTGGCATGGCATTGTGTGAGAAATAAACCAACGAAAATTGTCCCAACTCTCCTAGTGTCATCCACATCTATCAATGCTCAGGCTGAAAGGTCTAACAAGTGGTATCAGAGCCTCGTTAACCTGCACCCTGAGCATTTCCTGTGAGCAGCCCAAGTCGGTAGCAGCAGCTGCTCCGTCTGCCTCTGGTTACCTTCCTCCCTCCGGACTGTCGAGCAGCAGCTCGTCTTCATCAGCCTCCTCTTCACGCAACAGCCCCCCTGCAGCGAGCCATGTCTGCAGGTCGCTCTCAGCACACGGCTACCTCGAGCATGCGGTGCCGGCAAGAGGCCGAGCGCGCCGTGGCAGAGGAGCGTGAGCGAGCGGCTGTAGCAGCGGCTGCTGCGGCGGCAAGAGTGTCGAGGCTGGCTGCAGCGGAGCTGGCAGCAGCCAGAGCGGAGGTAGAAGCAACCAGGGCGGAGGTAGAAGCAGCAGCAGCAGCAGAAGCAGCCCGTGAGGCTACGGCGGATGCCAAGGCACTCCGCGGCAGCCCTGGCAGCTCCAGCAGCTCCGCGCCTGCGGACGACGGCGCCGACGCAGATCGCGCCAAAGTGGCGCAGGAGCGGACGGCGCAGTGGGCAGCCGAGCACGCCCGCGCTCCAGGTGGAGGCGCGCACCGCGACGGCGGCTGCAACGACCAGGACCGCGGCCTCTACGAGGTCCGGACTGTGGTCAGGGATGTTGTTCCAGTGTTGGGTGGCCTACCCTCACTAAAACCAACTACGTCGAGTGGGCCGGGATCATGAAGGTCAGGCTCCAGGTGCGGCGCATGTGGGAGGCAGTCCAGGACAGCAACGTCGACCACCTAGAGGATCGACGGGCGCTGGACGCCCTCATCGCCGCAGTCCCGCCCGAGATGCAGTTCTCGCTTTCCAACAAGCGGACTGCCAAGGAGGCTTGGGACGCCATCGCCGCAGCACGCATCGGCAGCGACCGTGCTCGCAAGTCCACCCTGCAGGCACTTCGTAAGGAGTGGGAGAACCTGGGCTTCAAGCCAGGTGAGGACGTTGATGACTTTGCTCTCCGTCTCAACACTCTGTTGCAGAAGACGGTGAAGTTTGGCGATGCCACCTACACCGAGGAGAGAGCTGTCGAGAAGCTTTTTCGGTGCATTCCCGAGAAGTACAAGCAGATGGCTCGCTCGATCGAGTCGTTGCTGGACCTCTCCACGATGACGATCGAGGAGGCGATAGGTCGACTCAAGGTCGTCGACACCGACGAGCCACAGCCCCCCTCGGGGCCCGTCACCACCGGCGGGAAGCTGCTCCTAACTCGGGAGCAGTGGGATCCCAGCCTTGGTGACAAGAAGAAGGGGGAGCCTTCCTCCTCGACGGGCGGCCGCAAGCGTGGCAAGCAGCGTAAGGCGCGAAGAGGCCCCCCGGGCAGGGCACAAGGACGTGCCGAAGGTGACGCCCGCGGAGGCGCCAAGGACGGCGCCGCTGGCAAGCCCAGGCCGGCACAAGACAACAGTTGCCACAACTGTGGCCGGTTTGGCCATTGGGCCAATGAGTGTCGGCAACCACGACAAGGCCAGGCTCACGTCGCACAGGCGAAGGAGGAGGAGACGGCTCTGTTCATGGCGCATGCAAGCATTGAGCTACCCTCGGCGACTCCAGTCGCAAAGGCTTTCATCCACCTCGATGAGCCAAAA
Organism: Triticum aestivum; assembly: GCF_018294505.1. Classification (NCBI taxonomy): domain Eukaryota; kingdom Viridiplantae; phylum Streptophyta; class Magnoliopsida; order Poales; family Poaceae; genus Triticum; species Triticum aestivum. The sequence goes on along the minus strand of NC_057797.1, from coordinate 580,988,332 downwards.
GCACACGCTCTTCTCGGCGATGGCTCCGGGAAGGACAAGGCTATGGGGTGGTGCCTCGACACCGGCGCCACCCACCACATGACCGGTCGAAGGGAATTCTTCGCCGAGCTCGACTCCGATGCGCGAGGCTCCGTCAAGTTCGGGGATGCCTCCGCTGTGGAGATAAAGGGCGTCGGCTCCGTCATCTTCACCACCAAGATGGGAGAGCACCGGCTGCTCACCGGTGTCTACTACATCCCCGCGCTAAGGAATTCCATCATCAGCTTGGGACAGCTGGATGAGAACGGCTCACGCGTGCTGATTGAGCATGGGGTCCTACGCATCTGGGATCGCCAGCGTCGCCTTCTCGCCAAGGTGCCCAGAGGTGAAAATCGACTCTACGTCCTTGATGTGCAGGTGGCACAACCGGTCTGTCTCGCTGTCCGTCGAGACGACGAGGCGTGGCAGTGGCATGAGCGCTTTGGGCACCTTCACTTTGAGGCCCTAAAGCGTCTAAGTGCCAAGGAGATGGTGCGAGGCCTGCCATGCCTCGACCATGTGGAGCAGTTCTGCGACATCTGCGTACTGACAAAGCAGAGACGACTCCCCTTTCCCCAACAGGCGAGTTTTCGGGCTAAGGAGAAGCTGGAGCTCGTGCACGGAGACCTGTGCGGCCCGGTGACGCCAGCCACACCAGGAGGTCGACGCTACTTCCTGCTGCTCGTCGACGATCTCTCCCGCTACATGTGGGTGATGATCCTCGGCAGTAAGGGAGAAGCAGCGGACGCCATCAGGCGCGCGCAGGTTGGTGTGGAGGCGGAGAGCGGCCGCAAATTGCGCGTGTTGCGCACTGACAACGGCGGCGAGTTCACGGCGGCTGAATTCGCGTCGTACTGCGCCGATGAGGGCATCCAGCGCCACTACTCCGCGCCGTACAGCCCGCAGCAAAACGGCGTCGTCGAGCGGCGCAACCAGACGGTTGTGGGGATGGCTCGGGCTCTCCTCAAGCAGAGAGGGATGCCGGCTGTCTTCTGGGGAGAGGCGGTGCTAACGGCCGTCTACATCCTCAACCGCTCTCCTACTAAGGCACTCGACGGCAGAACTCCGTACGAGGCCTGGCATGGGCGGAAGCCGGCGGTCTCTCATTTGCGGGTCTTTGGCTGCCTTGCGTTCGCCAAGGAGCTCGGCCACATCGGCAAGCTCGACGACAGGAGCACTCCGGGAGTCTTCATCGGCTACGCGGAGGGCTCAAAGGCCTACCGCATCCTCGACCCAAAGACACAACGTGTGCGCACAGCGCGAGACGTCGTGTTCAACGAAGGGCGAGGGTGGCAATGGGATAAGGCGGTGGACGACGGCTCGACGCCGACGTATGACGACTTCATTGTCGAGTACGCTCACTTCAAGGAAGCTGGGGGAGCAAGCAGCTCCTCTTCACCGGGCACGTCTACCCCGGCCCCCAAAACTACATCGACTCCGGCGCCTGCTACACCGACGACACCACAACCGGCGACGCCGCATACTCCAGCCCCGGCGGTCGCCACTCCGGGCTCGTCTTCATCAGCACCAGCTCACGCAGAGCACAACCCGATGAAGTTCGCTTCCCCGCTCACTCACGACGAGGAGCGGGTCGACGCATGGTATGGAGGCGAACCGCTGCGGTACCGTACGATGGATAATGTGCTCGGCGACCAGCCGGTGCCAGGACTGGTGCCACGTGACCTGGAGGCGCAGCTACAGCTCGTGTGTGAAGACGGCGAACCACGGTCCTTTGCAGAGGCCGAGAGAGACGCGGCATGGCGCGCCGCGATGAAGTTGGAGATGGATGCGGTCGAGCAAAACCGCACCTGGGAGCTTGCTGATCTCCCTCGAGGTCACCGCGCAATCACCCTTAAGTGGGTGTTCAAGCTGAAGAGGGATGGAGCCGGCGCCATCATCAAGCACAAGGCTCGTTTGGTGGCCCAAGGCTTCTTGCAGCAGGAAGGAGTCGACTTCGACGACGCTTTCGCTCCTGTGGCACGGATGGAGTCCGTGCGACTTCTCCTTGCGCTGGCTGCCCAGGAGGGCTGGCGTGTCCACCACATGGACGTTAAGTCGGCATTCCTCAATGGCGACTTGAAGGAGGAAGTCTACGTGCATCAGCCACCGGGGTTTACGATTCCCGGCCAGGAGGGCAAGGTGCTCCGCCTGCGCAAGGCTCTCTATGGCCTGCGGCAGGCACCCAGGGCGTGGAACGCCAAGCTGGACTCCACGCTGAAGAAGATGGGTTTCGAGCAGAGCCCGCATGAGGCTGCCGTCTACCGACGGGGGAGTGGAGGAAATGCCCTGCTGGTGGGCGTCTACGTTGACGACCTGGTGATCACCGGCACCAAAGATGCAGAGGTGGCGGCGTTCAAGGAAGACATGAAGGCCACGTTCCAGATGAGTGACCTGGGGCTCCTCTCCTTCTATCTAGGGATTGAGGTGCACCAGGACCACTCCGGGATCGCGCTTCGACAGTCCGCCTACGCCAAGCGCATCGTTGAGCTAGCTGGGCTCACCGACTGCCATCCAGCTCTCACTCCGATGGAGGAGAGGCTGAAACTAAGCCGCGACAGCACGACGGAGGAAGTGGATGCTACACAGTACCGACGCCTTGTGGGGAGCCTTCGCTACCTCACTCACACACGGCCGGACTTGGCATTCTCCGTCGGCTATGTCAGTCGGTTCATGGAGCGACCAACGTCGGAACACCAGCAGGCAGTGAAGAGGATCGTCCGCTACATAGCAGGGACCCTCGACCACGGCCTCCACTACCCTAGGTGTCCTGGGGCGGCACACTTCGTCGGGTACAGCGACAGCGACCACGCCGGCGACATCGACACCAGCAAGAGCACGAGCGGGATCCTCCTCTTCCTCGGCAAGTGTCTCGTGAGCTGGCAATCAGTCAAGCAGCAGGTGGTGGCCCTGTCCAGCTGTGAGGCTGAGTACATAGCGGCCTCCACCGCCTGCACTCAGGCGCTCTGGCTTGCTCGACTGCTTGGTGATCTTCTCGTTCAAGACACCAAAACGGTGCAGCTCCTGGTGGACAGCAAGTCCGCCCTGGCCCTGGCAAAGAACCCCGTGTTCCACGAACGGAGCAAGCACATCCGACTGAGGTATCACTTCATCCGCAGCTGTGTGGAAGAAGGGAGCATCGAGGCGAGCTACATCAACACCAAGGATCAGCTCGCAGACCTGCTCACCAAGCCCCTTGGGAGGGTCAAGTTCCTCGAACTTTGCTCCAGGATTGGGATGATTCAACTCTCCCACAAGACGACGTACAAGATTTAGGGGGAGAATGATGGATAAATCTGTGTACTAGGGTCCTTGTGGGGCTGCAGCACATGATCCTTGTGGCAGTTAGGAGGATAAAGTCCTGGACCATCAAGGACTGGCTGTTAGGATAGAGTTCTGTTCTTGACCATCAAGGACTGTCAGTTAGCATCTTAGACTAGCATCTTAGACTGGCATCTTAGCAGCATCCTAGCATATGCCTTGGCTGGCTAGCAGCCTATAAATATGTATCCCCAACCCCTGAGGTTGGCATGGCATTGTGTGAGAAATAAACCAACGAAAATTGTCCCAACTCTCCTAGTGTCATCCACATCTATCAATGCTCATGCTGAAAAGTCTAACAATCCGCACCACCACGCCCCCGCGACAACAGTTTGCCATGGCGTCGCTCCAAGCTCCCGAGCTCTTGGCATGTCTCCTCGTCGTCGTCGCCACCCTCCTCCTCCTCCTCAAGCAACTGCTCGCGCCGAGCAAGAGACGCTCCGCCTCGGCCTCGGCCTCACCCTCCCTCCCGCGCCCGAGGGGCCTGCCCCTCATCGGCAACCTCCACCAGCTCGGCGCGCTCCCGCACGACTCCCTCGCCGCGCTCGCCGTCAAGCACGACGCGCCTCTCATGCTGCTCCGCCTCGGCTCCGTGCCGACGCTCGTCGTCTCCTCCGCCGACGCGGCACGCGCCGCGTTCCAGCACAACGACCGCGCCATGTCCGGCCGCCCGGCGCTCTACGCGGCCGCCAGGTTCTCCTACGGCCTGCAGAACATCTCCTTCGCGCCGTCGGAAGGCGCCTTCTGGCGCGCCGCGCGCCGCGCGTGCCTGTCCGAGCTCCTCGGCGCCCCGCGGGTGCGCGGGTTCCGCGAGGCCAGGGAGGGCGAGGCCGCCGCGCTCGTCGCCGCCGTGGCCGACGCGTCCGGCGCCGGCGGTGCCGTGGACCTGAGCGGGCTTCTCCTCGCCGCGAGCAACAAGATCGTGCGACGTGTCGCCTTCGGCGGCGACGACGGCGGCGAAGGTGGCGCGGAGGCGAGTGCTGTCCTCAAGGAGACGCAGAGGCTTCTTGGTGCTTTCTGGGTCGCCGACTACGTGCCGTGGCTCGGGTGGCTGGACGCGCCGCGTGGCCTGCGGGGGCGTCTGGAGCGGAACTTCCACCAGCTCGACGCGTTCTACGAGAGCGTGATCGACAGTCACCTCAAACGGCGAGCATCCTCCTCCGCCGACGAGGAGGAGGACTTGGTCGACGTGCTCCTCCGCCTGCACGCCGACCCGGCTCACCGGAGCACGTTCAGCAGTCGCGACCAGATCAAAGGCATCCTCACGGTACATACTCGTGCACTTGAATAAGAACAAATACACACGCACACAAGCATTTCGTTGAAAATTCTGGCTTTTACGTATCTTTGAAGGACATGTTCATTGCCGGGACCGACACGTCGGCGGCGACGGTGGAATGGACGATGACGGAGCTGGTCAACCACCCGGGCATCCTCGCCAAGGCGCAGGACGAGGTGCGCAGCGTGGTCGGCGACAGCGGCATGGTCCGGGAGCCCGACCTCCCGGGGCTCAGCTACCTGAAGCTGGTCATCAAGGAGTCCATGAGGCTGCACCCGCCGGTGCCGCTCCTGGTGCCCCGGGAGACCACCGAGCCATGCACGATCCACGGCTGCGAGATACCGGCCGGGACGCGGGTGCTCGTCAACGCGAAGGCCATCGGCGCGCACGCCGGCGCGTGGGGCGCCGACGCGGCGCAGTTCGTCCCCGAGCGGCATGAGCGCGGCGGGGACCTCGGCGACTCCAAGCCGTGGCACGACAGCTTCGCGCTGGTGCCGTTCGGGATCGGGCGGAGGAGCTGCCCCGGCGTGCACTTCGCGACGGCCGTGGTGGAGCTGCTGCTGGCCAACCTGCTCTTCTCCTTTGACTGGAGCGCGCCGCTCGGCAAGCTGGACGCTGAGGAGGAGAACGGGTTGACCGTGTACAGGAAGAACCCTCTCATGCTGTTCGCGAAACCACGGCGATGCGTGTAGTACGATGTTGTGATCTATGTGCAGCAAATAAGTGACTTTTGGTCAAATTTATTCATTATCTTGAAACAGTCAACATTATCAGTTTTGCTGTTTTGAAATACTAACAGATCCATCCGACCTAAACATTAAAGTACAAAAGAAACGATAACATTTTATTTTTTTTATCGGACATCTGCCAATGTCGACAGAGATATTTATAAGATGATTGAGCTGTATACGATTGCATTTGATAGTAACTTTGCGAGATTGAGAATGAGCGGCTGTGTTGTCTCTATGCAAGCGTCCAAACATATGTAGGAGCAACTCTAGCACGTCTTAGGGTCCTGATTGATGTAATGAAACCGATGATTTTAGCCGAAAAGGTCGTCCTAGCAGGGTTGCACACGTCGGAAGCGTCTATGACCGACGGTGTCGACCTTGATGTCGTCGGCCTGTTGATGATGAAGAGAAGTAGAAGTTGAAATTTGGAAAATAAATATGTAATCAATGACATGGGTCCAATATGTAATAAAACTATGAAGGTTGAGATATGGCGAATCGGATTTTGCACGTTGCATGTCCAGCCTCGAAAAGCATATGGAATGCGCTTCATATTAGGATCAATATATCGACAAGAGGGAGAGGGTGAATGAGAGAATCTATGGAATTCTTCGAAAACATAAAATACTCTAGGAAATAGAAGAATAAGGGAGTATGAAACAGTAATACAAAGGCAAATTAAAACAGGAAAATCAATACCGATAACTTAGCATGCGGCTCAAAACTCCCGTGGAAGGAGCATAAGAGTGCGGGCAAGTAAAATGGCTAATTGATAGAACAGATACTCAAGTCTAACAAACAAGCAAATGCACTTGAGAATTGCTAGACAGAGTACAAAGCTAAGCATCGAGATATGCAGCGGAATAGATAGACGCATGCAAAGTCTTGACAACAATCACGAAGAAAGATATAAGGGGGAAAGCTTTGAAGCACAGAGAAACTACTAAAAGTAAAGCAGTGCGAAGAAATAGAACTCATTTCCTCAGAGAAGACAACACAATGTGTTCACCCAGTTCAAGTTGGTGCCACAACTCTATGTCTGGTTGGAAAGGCAGAGCCACAACTCTAAGTACACGAAAGTTCTCGCCTTCTTCTCCCTGAGCTAAGTTCTTCGGAACCCTCCCAATAACTCGTGGTGGATCTTGATGTGATCTCCGGACTTTCACATACATGTTCTTCGACAGTCTGGATGCTCTTGAACTTGACTCATAGCCGTCTAGAACTCTAGATGCTGCTCATTCCTCAAGAGTGAAATGTCTTAGTTCAGCTTTGATTCTCTAGTGATGCTCAATCACTTAATAGTTTTAGGTTATGGGGGATTTTTCGTCACTTAGGATTCTCTCTATCTCTTTGGAGGGATGGGTTGCTAAGACAAGACTTGTCAGTTTTCACACATGGTAGCCAACTGCAAATGGTTGGAGGCAGGTAGCTATTTATAGTCCGCGAGTGAACCCAAATTCTTCAATTGTTCCACATAATTTTTAGGGGTCATATGCTTTGGTTCAACCAAATCCTCATGGACTTTCGCCTGTGTATACACACAAACACATTATTTCCTTAATTGTTTTATCATTAATCATCCAAAACCTCAAAGGGGTACTAGATGCACTTTCACATATGCAATATAACAACTATGAACATGGCAACTATGATGGAGTTAGGCCACCTCGTAGGGTTCGGTGTTACTTACAACCATCGAGGGCTTGCTTTCACCTTCCCTCTGACCCGATGATCGCCCACATCTTTCGTGCTTCCACGACGTGGTCATTGTGTGATGGCAACTCATGTCATTTTTGGATTGATCATTAGATCGACGGGAAGTCCGTCTCGGAGCTTGCACCCCCGGGTTTTTCCATCATCCCCAAGAAAAGATGGAAAAAGACCGCACAATGTGTGAGGGCTTGTCGGAATGTGCTTGGTTCCACACATCCACGGTGCAATTGGGTCTGGCGCACTTGTGCAATACGTGGAGCTTTGGCATCGTCGTCACCCCCTTTCCCCCTTAGGGGGGAGGGTGACAGGCTGCGTTGGTGGTGGACTGATTCCGTCCAGTTAGTGCTATCTACCCCTTTTTTAGGGCTCGACTCGCGATCAAATTTGGTAGCTTTCTTGGAAGATTTGGGCGTCGCTGCACATCAAGGTCTTCACATGGCCTGCCCTTTAGGATTAGTGTTGTATGGCGGATCGCCTTGCCCGTCGTGGGCTTCCTCATGATGACTTCTGCATCCTCTACAATTAGGTTCAGAAAGATATGCAACACCTTCTTGTTGGATGCCCCTTATCTTGCCAGGTCTGGCATGAGGTGCTCTTCTGGTGTCCGTCCACAACCACTCTACCGAGATCGAAAACCGTCTTATCTGACTGGTGGGCCACCACATGTGCGCTCGCCCCTTGAGGGCACCGTGGGGGTACCTCCACTCTCATTCTACTCACTATAGTGGATTTTAAAGCACCATAATGGGTGCATCTTTGATGGGTAGCGATCCTCCGGCACTCGCCGTGTGCAAGGCATTCAGGAAGACACATGCTAGTAGAGTAAGGCCGACGCCAAAGGGATCTCCAGAATGCTCCAGGAGAGTTGTTAGTTGTTTTTTTGGGCTGAGCACTCCATGTCTCTCCTGCTAAGGTTATCATAATCACATTGTCTAGTGTACGTGTATCGTGATGGCTACCCTTCCCCATGTCTCTTATTACTTCTACTATCAATCAAATGATACGCAAGCTTTGCGTACTCACATTGTTTTGAATATGTATTGTGTTGAATTGTTTTTCGAAAAGTTGCTACATATTCCTATATTATCTTTTTGAAGTGGCGCGTCGGCCAAGAGAGCGTCGCCCGCTACATGCCCGGCTGAACACGCCTTGTCGCGCATTCAACCGGCTTTAGACTGCCCCACCTACCTCTATTGAACCCGCGCGTGTGCCGAGAAACCTACTCTGGTCACACTTCCATCCGCTAGCCGGCCGGCATTAAACACAACGCCAGTTGGCTCCTCTTGTCCACCCGCTATTTAAACGAGGCCAGACGCCAGGCAAGAACCGCATCACATCTCCGCTCCCCGTCTCTTCCTTGCACCATATTCTGCACACTCTCCATGGCATCCAGCGAGGAGGAAGAGAGGTTCTCCAATATAAAAGGCGGTTGGGTGGCCCGCCAAGCCTGCCGGATCCGAGCTTGGTAACTCGCTGCTCCACCTCCCTTGCCACCCAGATTGTTCGTACCATGGGTGAGGTTGCAGGCAGGCAGGCGGAGGAGCAAGCCGCCGCTCCAAGCTAGCCCCTGGTGTAGCAACTCGCCGCTCCAAGCTAACTCATAGAGGAGTGGTCTGTTGCCCCCCGTCGGCAAGCGGGGGAGCATGGTGGCACGGGCGTCGTGGTTGCCGTGGATGCCGTCGTGTCGTCACGCTCTTCCCGCGCTTTTCGCCACAAACGTTGGCGGAACCGCGCCCTGACGATGGAGGCGGCCAGCACGTCTGTTACTGCCGCCGACGCCGAGGAAAAGTAGACTGACGGTGTCCTGGACTAGGGGGTACTCAACACGTCATCTCCCGATCTGATAGATTGGGCCGAGGACCCCCGTGGCCGTATACTCATGGGCTAGTTCGGACAACTGCCGCATACAAGGAAGATTCCACAAGACTTGACGATCAAGACAAGGACTTCTCCCCACCGGCGCATTCGGCTAGGACTCTTGTTAACCTAGGCCTCTGGTGCATTATATAAACCGAGGCCAGGCTAGTCGATACAACTCCATATACAACATACAATCATACCATAGTCTAGCTTCTAGGGTTTAGCCTCTCTGATGTCGTGGTCGATCTACTCTTGTACTACCCATATCATCAATATTAATCAAGTAGGACGTAGGGTTTTACCTCCATCAAGAGGGCCCGAACCTGGGTAAAACATCGTGTCCCTTGCCTCCTGTTACCATTCGGCCTAGACGCACAGTTCGGGACCCCCTACCCGAGATCCGCTGGTTTTGACACCGACATTGGTGCTTTCATTGAGAGTTCCGCTGTGTGATCGACAAAAGGATCGATGGCTCGCCTGCAGATCAACTGCGACTTCGGCATCTTCGCCACCAGCTCGACTGGTCACCTTGGTTCGACCAAGAATTACGCCCCGTGTTCGGATCACCATGTTCGGACGAGGGCCTTCATCAAACATCAACTCCGATCTCTATCAAGATCACGGAGGAATCATCTATGGAGCTCGGGGGCTCAACGTCAACATTGCCCTCAAGCGACCGTGCTGTTTTCTGGACAGCAAACTCGTATCTGCCGCCACCACCTCCTAGAGTATCGATTTGACAATCGCTTTGGTGGAATTGTGCGGAATTGTGTCTACAACAACCTTGGAAAATTTCTCGAGTTTCGATGGAGGAATCTTTGGCAATCCACGGTATACCGGAGCCTTGTCAAATCTGGACGGGAATTTGGATGAGTTTAGGGCGTGGTGTCCAGCTTCTAGCTCGGACGTCCTTTGGAAGATCCAACCGTTGATCGGCTGCGGAATTCCTGTATCTACCACCTCTCAAAATTTCAGCTCGATCCGACCGTCCAAACTCCGGGAACCTTCCGATTAGTGCATCACTTTTCGGATCTGTTTTCTGCGTGAAAACGAGTCCGACCCGAGTTCATCTTTTTTATGAACAGGATTTCGGACATCCCTTTTGAAAGAAGTTTTGTATGAGGTATTGTGTTTTGTTGCCGAAAACATCCCACTAAATTTAAGATCTTTTGAACATGATCTTCAACATCATGCTGGTGTCAAACCAGTCCGGCAATATTACTCCATGGCTGCTGACCTGCGCTAGACACGGCGTCACTTTGTTGAGCCGAGCTCAACCTCTTCGGATCATCATCTCGGCAAGCCGAACAAGAGTTCGGCATCGCGAAGGATAAATCATCACCAACATCGGCGCCCCGCGGATTACACGGAGCGGGCATACCGGCATCGCCGCACGGTCACTTCATCAAGCCGGCATCGACCACGTCACGACCTGCATTGACAGGGCCGCACTATTGCTTCTTCAAGCTGGTGTCCATCATGCCGACCTACTTCGACTCATCGGCTGATATCGAGGCTTCGACATCTCGGCTGGACCGGGGGCTTCGCCATCTCTTCATCAACCTACTCCGGACACTTCGGCGTCACTAGCCGACCAGCTCCGTCACGTTAGCTGGGCCGAGGGCTTTGCCTCGGCGAGTCAACCTTTACCAGCATTGACATGCCATCGTTTTATCGTCCATCAGGCAATGGGTGTGCGGAGCGAGTCCCAATTTTGAGAATCACCTTCCTTCGGATGTCCAACAAATAAACCAGGTGCTATTAACCTCAATATTTTTTGCTTGTTTGGGTTCATTTTTTCCCAAGGAATTATTACTCTGGTTTGTCCATGATATGTACACAGGTCTATCAAATGGTGACCGCATTAACGACGGTCTCGTGGTGATTCGATCAGTTTCCGTATATAGTCCGGCGAACGCCGCATCCGGAGCTTGGACCGACCTGTGAATTCAGGCTTTGCCACGCCTTTACTACATCACGTCGATGCCCTGCATCGACATTGATTTCTGCGCCAGGCCATGTTTCTTCTATTCCTCACTTTGCATAAATTATTTATTATGCAACATTTTTTTAATTATCATTATTACTATTATCTCCGGTTTGCACTATTTTATGTGGCACAGGAAAATGATCCAGCCGGACTATATCCTTTGGCATCACCTCGGCTGGACGGGGGGCTTCGTCAACACTTCATTACCCCATGCCGGGGACTTCGGCATCACTCTGCCGGCCTGCATTGACCGTGCTATGTCATCACTTCGGAGTGCCGAGCTCTTTGCTCCGCCACCTCGGGACCGGCTTGGGGGATGGCACCTTGTCCCGCATCAAGCTCGGACCGCGTCATCAATACCGAACACATTAACCAGCTAAGTTGCCTTCATGCTCAAAGTTTTAAATTTTTAACTTGTGTTCGACTCGACCAAGCATTATACTTTTTTGGAAAAAAATTGCTTGTAAATTTTTTCCTTGTCCAAACTTTGTTTGTGACGCACAAATTCAAATACCCCGTTTACTTGGGGGCTTCCTTCATGAAGCTTTTTCCTCTTGTATATGATTATACTTGTACGGCTTCGTTCCTTGTTCGTGTATTATGCCATAATATGCACCATATTGACTTAACCGATTTGCAAGCTGGGTTACCTCGCTCCTGTGTTTACCCCTACGTTCCCGATTGTTCGGCTAGGGAGTAAAGGGAGCACCTCTGCGATTGTCACGATCGGGTCAACCGAGCCAGACCTCAGACTGGGTGAAGCCGAATGCTAGCGCTCTTATAGTTTTCAATGATGGTCGGCACACAACGGAACTCATGAGTACAAAAAATCTATTGCACAAGTCTCATAATAACAATGAGCACCGAAGAAAGGTATCGGTGGGGGTACTATTTTCTTCGAAGATGCTTCTTACACTTCACGGTAATATAGCATAAGTTTCCTGAGCGCGCTTTGTCTGTTACAGCCTTATGGCCTGATTGCCTGGTTATTGGAAACACCGTCGATATTCTCGACCGATGGAGTACATAACACTTTTCGGTCCTTGACCGAAGAGGGAGAAGCTGACGGTCGGTTAAGACGCGTTTAAAGTTTGGTTGAACATAGATATGATATAAGTACTTCGGTACATGCAATCATTCTTCTAGACAAGTCACTTGGGGGCTCTTAAGTTTATTTGAGCCGTTTTATAATAAGTGTTCTTCTTCTTAGTCATTGCAAAGTTTTATTATTATTTATCACACCTTTTTTCGACACGAGTATGCGGTCACTAGCCGGGGAGCCTAATTTCTCTCTCAAAGCCGCTAGAGTTTAGTTTGCTAAACTGGCCTGATGAGAAGTACTCCGCCCTCGGGATAGGAGGTTGAAGCCGTAGTCTGACCCGCTCGAAGTCTTGAGATAGGATGTATCATGTTAAAACACGACAGAAGCACTTCTTTTTTCTAAGACCAACTTTCGGATTGGCACCGAACACTTGATATTGTTCGGACGTCATGTTTTTACTTACGTTTCTTGATTTTCCAAGCTTTTTGGCACTTTTAAAACTATTTGTGCTTTTCCAGCATTAGTCTCGCAGTGCAACGCAGGACACCTTTAGGGATTCGGCAAAAACATTCTCAGATATTGCTATATATGCATCGGTTCCGAATTGTGTCTTCGGTCAATAGTTGGGTTGCTCGGCTCCTGCACTTGCTTCCTACGTTCCGTTTTGTTCGGCTAGGCATGCAAAGGGAGAACCACTACGATTGTGCTTCCAGCTCACATGGTTAAGCACCTCAGTGGAGAAAGCCGAAAACTGACTTTCACAATAAGCGTAAACTGGTCAGCGATCCGATGACTATGTTAAATGATGGGCCGTTCATAACATTGGCCGAAGTGTTTACGGCTTGACCCCGACTGTCGCCGAACACTACCGGGGGCTATTAACTGGCCTCCCAAACTAAATCCTCAATATTTTGCTCTTACATTAGAGCTGAGGTTTAATGATCATGCTTAGCATGACAGCCCAAAGAAAGAAACTGATAGCGGGACCATTTTCTTTGGAGGACATTCCTTATGTTAAACAGTAAATATAACATATCTCTCTGTGTACATTTGTTTATAAAACCGTATGACCAGATTGCCTTGTTTGTCGTAAATCCTTGCCATCATAAAGGATTTATAAAGTAGGACAAACACTCCTCTGCTAATGGCCAAGGAGGTGGAAGCCGATGGTCGGTCAACAAAGTTTTGTACAATGCGGATTCGAGCATTAATGATGTAAATTACTTGAATACATAGAGTCATTACACATAATTTGTGATTTTACTATGGATATCGATCCTTAATTCGGCCACCCGTGCCCGCATTAAGGCTCGGGGGCTACTGGGCTTCGGGCTTATTATTTACAAATATTAAAAGGGCACATTGATCCCCTGATCTGGTGTTGCCACCCGACCAATGTCTCGGGGGCTACTGCATTGCTTGTCCAATGCAGAAAATTTTATGTGCAATATAGTTTCCGAGGAGATTTTGATCCTCAGGTTGGTCGGCCGCACCCAACCTGAGTCTCGAGGACTGAGCACGCCGCTTTTAGTGTCTCGAAGTATTCTGCCGAGCTAGGACTTGAGCCTCAGGCCGATTTTGCAAATTGACCTAAGTCTCAGCGGCTATTGGGATCAGCGGTCTTATGTCATCCTTCATGTGCATCTCGAGTTTTAGACCGATACCCACCTTGAGGGCTACTGGCTATATATCTCGGCAGAGAATAAATTGCACCAATCAAAAATATTGACAAAAATCGGCCCACATTCGGGGTGGAGCACCACCTCGGAAGCAGTCCGGCATAAAGCTCGGGCGCTAGTGGCTGGCTCCATAGAGGGCATTTTCGGCATTAAGCTCGGCTAAACTCCTTCAAACTTCTTTGAACCAAGGTGATTTACGACACCTCGGATATAGTCCGGCGTTGGAGCTCGGATACAGTCCGGCGTTGGAGCTCGGATATACATTCCGGCGTTGGGGCTCAGATACATATTCCGGCGTTGGAGCTCGGATACAGTCCGGCGTTGAAGCTCGGATACATAGTCCGGTGTTGGAGCTCGGATACATTCCAGCGTTAGAGTTGGGAAGCGGTCTGGCGTTGGTGCTCGGCTGCTAAAGATACCTCGAATACAGTCCGGCGTTGGAGCTCGGACGCAAGAGGATGCTGCCGCCCGGGAACAACCTCAAACCCGAGGTGTGGCATAAAAATAGCAAGGCATTGATAAAGGCCGTAAACTTAAAGGGGCTCCTCGGATACCCGACGTGTAAACTCGTCGAATGCATTTCGGCGATCCTCAAGATCGAAGATAAAGAAGATTCGTTGAACCAGTTTTCAAGACCGACGACCGAAGATGAAGAACAGTTCGGAAGAATCGAGGAGCGTCCCTAACTTGAAGACCGGTTCAGTGGGCTACTGACGGTGTCCTGGACTAGGGGGTACTCAATACGTCATCTCCCGATCTGATAGATTGGGCCGAGGACCCCTGTGGCCGTATACTCATGGGCCAGTTCGGACAACTGCCGCATACAAGGAAGATTCCACAAGACTTGGCGATCAAGACAAGGACTTCTCCCCACCGGCGTATTCGGCTAGGACTCTTGTTAACCTAGGCCTCTGGTGCATTATATAAACCGAGGCCAGACTAGTCGATACAACTCCATATACAACATACAATCATACCATAGGCTAGCTTCTAGGGTTTAGCCTCTCTGATCTCGTGGTAGATCTACTCTTATACTACCCATATCATCAATATTAATCAAGCAGGACGTAGGGGTTTACCTCCATCAAGAGGGCCCGAACCTGGATAAAACATCGTGTCCCCTGCCTCCTGTTACCATTCGGCCTAGACGCACAGTTCGGGACCCCCTACCCAAGATCCGCCGGTTTTGACACCGACATAGACCATGGATGTCGCCGCCGCTTGGGTCCCACGATGGCCACCACCACCGCATCGTCGACATACACAGCTGGTGTCATGCCCGGTTCAGCGCAAACCATCGTCGACCCCCGCCTTGGCTTCACGGAGTAGGGTAGCCATGTTGTGGGAATGGAGATCCGCCGCGGCCGGCATTAGACTATGTGATTAGTTGAACTATGTCCGAAATTATACCTCCAACGTCGGACGAGCTCCGCTGAGTCGTCGGACTTATCCACCTTAGGGATTCGTGGAATTTCTGTTTTTGAATTGCGTTGGGGGAAATCTACCAAAGCTAGGCAGATAGATAGACTCCTTTCCCGCTGCTAAGGGAGAGCAAGAAACTAAATCAAATGGTAGTTTTTTTTCACGAGCGCCCTTTTTTAGTTGAAGTATGTCCAAAATGTAATGAATTTCGTCCAGTTTATATGAAATCCGTCTTGTTTGCGTGAATTTCGTCCGTTTAGTTTGAACAGCGGTTGAAATGTACGCGGGCAACGTTGGACGGCCTGTTCTTGCATCCATATCCGCGGTCCGCGGACGAATGCCGAAGATGCCCTAATGTATTTAATACCCAGAAGCCTGGTCACCAAACAAAGAGGAATCTATCAAGCCTGCCTGGCCAGCCGTAAAAAACATAAAAACAAACTGTTAATGGTTAATAACTATATCAAGGTACCCGTGAAAAAACTAAGTTGAGCCATGAATTTAGCCCGTAAGCACTTTCACTGTTGCACTATATCAAGTTAAGCCATGAATTTAGCCCGTTAGCACTTTCACTGTTGCACTATATCAAGTTGAGCCATGAATATAGCCCGTTAGCACTTTCACTGTTGCATCGGTTTCTTGAAACATGGTTCACATTTTAAATTTCTGCAAAAAGCAGTTGTGTTCTTTGACCGGTGCACCCACAAAACACACGTTCTAAAAATTGTCAAAGAAACCCTAAAAAAATTGTCAAAGAAAAAGAGTTGAAAAACAGCTGAGGCCGGAGATACGATACATGTTTAACCTATCACGAAGTTCTTGACAGGAGCACAAGTCGACTTGTAAACGTCACTGCCCGATTATCAGTGTACAGTAGACTGATCCACGTTAAACGTAATAACGTGCATGTGTTTCTGTAACCACGTGTCTTTTCTTGATCCGTTGTAACTAACGTGCACGTGATGACTAACGACTTGCGCGTGGCGGCCGGTCCGGCTTGCGTCGCCATCTTGGTTGCGCTTGCGCATCGCCATCCCGGGGATCCGCTGGGTTGATGATTCATGATTGCTACGGCAGGGCCATACGTGCGTGGCGCGCGGGACCGCTGGTGGATGGCCACGAGCCCGCGGACGCGCCGCACCGGCACCGTTTCTCACTCTATCCTTCAAAGGTCAGAGTCCAAAATCTGCCATTTTGCGGCGGAAATGGGATAAGCCAGCTATAGTAGTAGTACCCGTTTCTCAAAAAACAAAAACAAAAAACTATAGTAGTAGTACCCCGTATTTTCCTAGGGAGGATACAGGTTTATACTGTTGGGTACATATTTTTGACCGTGCCTTATTTCTGACCACCATATGGATAAATTTGTTGTTATGCACTACAGTATTTTTCTGACTATGGCATGACAAAGAAAAACCCTTTTTTTTCATAATTGCCTCATCGATTAAATAAGTAGAGAATATATTTTTACAAAGTGCCCGCAATCACAGCATGACAATTATTCACGCAAAATAATAAGTCCTAGCTTTTCGGCGTCCGCAATAATCCATAGCGTGGCCTCCTCTAGGTGATATTAAGAAGGATATGCGGTGACGCACACTTGTCACGGGAAAACTAAGCATTTCTCTCGTTTCATACTGTTCATGAAACAAGTATGGCAAGGGAGGTCAGAGCATGCATATTGTGGTTTCGTTGGTCGATCCTCCGATCCCACAAAGCATAGAGGGAGCCCTCAAGATGCCAATTGGAGGTATCTATGTGCGCTAGGCTAAGCTTCACGATGATCAATCCCTAGAGCCGAAGAGTGTAGTGACACTTGAAGAAGAGGTGTGCACCCGTTTCTTGCTCTCTTTTGCAAAGTGGGGAAATGTCACAATTTGGCCACCTGCGTCTCTCCAACCTATCGGCGGTCGAACTCCTATCTCGATGAGCCAACCATGGAAAGAATTTGACTTTTGGAGAGCGGGGAGCAAACTTTCCAAACCATGAGGTCCATGGTGGAAAGCGGCAAGGCAAGGAATTGAGCTTTATATGCAGTAGCCGCCGAGTAGATACCATCATTCGCGTGTTTCGAAATTATGACATCTTCGGTTTGCACACCGAGGGGAAAATTGTGCACAAGCATCCAAAGGGTCAAAAATTTCCGGAAGTGGTCACCAGAGACGGCGGAGTTGTAGTTGATTTTGAAAATCCACGCATTTTCCTTTAGGGCCTCCCACACCTTCCATTTTTTTCTCCTCGAGGCCTCGTAGACGAGCGGGGTAGTATCCTTCGGTTTGCGCCCCAATAGCCAAGGGGAGTCCCACAATGATGTTTTGGCGCCATTGCCAAAGATGAAAACTTTTATGTCCATGACATTAAGCACTGTCTCGATGAAGATCACTATGGTATAAGTAGTGTGGAAGAGCTAATATAGGAATCTGTAGAAGGTTTTTTAGGTATCAGGGAGCCATAAAGACATCTCAGTTCCATTATCAAAATGAAACCGAACAAGGTTAAGAGAGCAACCAAATGCCAAAAAATAACCAACATTTAAACCTATGTTTAAGCTACTAAATGCCAAGGGGAACAAACAAGCTCGAGAAGCTAAAACAATCCAAATTACATAGCACCTGCTAGAGCCACAATGCTAGCCATAGGAACCATCTCAGTCTTCCACTTATTTAGTGGAGACTGGATGTGTAAGTTTGTCAGCTCTAACAGTGTTACAGGGTTGATGGAATTAAGCTTTTGTTCCCAGCAAGGCATAGTAGCAGCAGGAGTCAATGGGCTCCGAGGAGGTGAAGATGGAAGAGAGACTCCCCACCCCCCATAAAGCACTTGAAAGGGAGAGCTTAGCCAACAGAGATTGATCCAGATCACATGTTGTGCAAGATCCACCATCCATCACGCCACCATTAGGGGATTTGGAGACAAGGGCAGAGAGCATTTGATTTTTTTTGAGGAACTAGCATGAGCTCCGCCTTTTCGTTAAGAAGAAGAGAAGTGTCCAGTTAATAAAAAATTGGCTGAAAACCGATACAACCTCTAGAAATACCAACCCTGAGGTTGCGTACCCAAGGAGTCAACGATTCTGTCGCCAAATTGACCAAAGTATGCACCCTACAACACGGCCCGGAGCCGCCGCTCCAACACTCAAAAACCTTTGCAACAATCACAAACTGGACCCGAGGCCGTGCAGTCGAGCCGACGACTATGCCACCAGAGCGACCAGAGATGATACCTAACAAACCACTTTCTGGAGCCATCGCTCGGGCTTGCACACCAACCCCGAGCCCGCGCACTAGCCGAGTCGTCGCCATTATCACCCAAGTGACCAAAGCTGACACTCATGAATCAAAGGCATCGCCACAACATCCACATCGACCTCGAGGTCGCGCACCAGGCGAGTCGCCTGCTTCATCACCCAAGCAATCGGAGTCGACACCGCACAACCATCTTCGGAGCCACCTCTCAAACTTACAAACGTAAGCAACATGTACACACGCCAACACCCGAGGCCGCGCACCAGGCGAGCCGCCTGCTCCGTCACCCGAGAAATAGAAGCCGACACCCTATAACCATCGGAGCCACCTGTCCAACGTCCACACGGACTCCAAGGTCGCACACCAGCCTGGCCAATGACACTACCACCCAAGCGACCAATGTCGACACCCTTCCATCACTACCACATCCGAAACCACCGCTTCGGCTTCCACACCAGCCTCGAGGACGCGCACCACACGATCTGATGGTTCGTCAACAGCCGGTTTGGCAACATCATACAACAGAGGCTTGTCTGGCTAGGCCATGGCCTCATAAGGCGATGCCTCCAAGGAGGAAGTGACGAGGACGTTGTCGTTGCCCGTCCTAGTAGAAATTGAGAACTCGAACTTTCTCCTGGAGGAACCAATGCTGATGAATACAAGAGATTAGTCAGAGCACCCCAGATGAAGCCTCCAGGGAGGGAATGACGCCTGGTGGCATCATCGGCGGCGACACCAACCAAGGTGGAAATGGGCTTTCACCCGAGGCTCTGGCTCTCCCCCATCCATAACCATCGAAGCCGCACACCTACGCGATGCGCTACCGCCAACCTTGCTAGCAACCACTGCCCGCCTCCACATGTGGCACCCACTGAGGCACCACACGCCTCCAACGTCAGTCATGGTGTTGCCAGTGCGGCTACCACAGCAGAGCCAAAATTGAGAGCCCCAACGACGCGCACCAAGCGACGCCACATCGTGCACACACCAGATCCAGGTCAAGAGCCCCGGAACAACGCCCGCAGCCAGAAGACCACCCCGTCAATGAAGCCGTCAGCCGTCTGCCGTCGAGCACGACCGTCAAAACACGCAGCCTTGGCCACCCCCAAAACTGCCGCCATGTCCTCACATAATGAACAAGATCATCTCTAACAAATCCCCTAAAAAACTTTACAGGAGTAAAATTTCACTTTTCCTCCACTAAACTGCACCTAACTGTTCCCCTATAGTTTTAGAGGAGTAAAAGTTATCCTCCTAAGCCACCTGTCTCTTATATTTACTCGGCCGCCCACCCATGGAGTAAAAAAATCCCCACGCCGGCCGCACCCACCCCATCCTGTGCTGCATCCACTCTACTTGCCTCCACCGGCCACCCCGTGACACCACTGACACCCAGTAGCCCCTACCGCGTCCCTTCCCAATTCGATTTGGTCCGTTCTCATCGGCAGCGGCGACTAAATCAACAAATCGATGATCGGTGCCGCCATCGTCGGATTCGACACTCCTCAGTCATCGACGCCGACACGTTTTGGTTGGATTCAGTGGGGACCGAACCGCGTAAGCCCCTGAACCGCTCTACACCACTTGTCGGTATGTCATCCTCTCGACGCTCGCACCTCACCCGTCAACCGACCACCGACACATCCATGTCCGACCGTCGACCGGGATCAACATTCGCCTAGTAGCTCGGTGACTTGCCGCTGCGAGTCATGAAGTGTGACCACTGCCCGCGGCTGGTGCTGTGACGCCCCCGATTTGACCGTACACTAATCATACATGCAAATGTGTATGATCAAGATCAAGGACTCACGGGAAGATATCACAACACAACTCTAGACACAAATTAAAATAATACAAGCTTTATATTACAAGCTAGGGGCCTCGAGGGCCCGAATACATAAGCTCGTATACACAAGAGTCAGCGAAAGCAACAATATCTGAGTACATACATAAGTTAGACAAGTTTTGCCTTAAGAAGGCTAGCACAAAAGCAACATTGATCGAAAAGGCAAGGCCTCCTGCTTGGGAGCCTCCTAACTACTCCAAGTCGTCAGCGGCCGTCACGTAGTAGTAGGCACCCTCGGGGTAGCAGTAGTCATCAGTGGTGCCGTCTGGCTCCTGGGATCCGCCATCTGGTCACAACAATCAAGTATAGAAAGGGGAAAAAGGGGGAGCAAAGCAACCGTGAGTACTCATCCAAAGTACTCGCAAGCAAGGAGCCACACTACATATGTATGCATTGGTATCAAATGGAATAAGGGTATCATATGTGGACTGAACTACAGAATGCCGGAATAAGAGGGGGATAGCTAGTCCTATCGAAGACTATGCTTCTGGCCACCTCCATCTTGCAGCATGTAGAAGAGAGCAGAAGGTAAGTTCACCAAGTATCATCGTATAGCATAATCCTACCCGGCGATCCTCCCCTCGTTGCCCTGTTAGAGAGCAATCACCGGGTTGTATCTGGCACTTGGAAGGGTGTGTTTTATTAAGTAACCGGTTCTAGTTGTCATAAGGTCAAGGTACAACTCCAAGTCGTCTTGTTACCGAAGATCATGTCTATTCGACTAGATTAACTTCCCTGCAGGGGTGCACCACATTTCCCAACATGCTCGATCCCCTTTGTCTGGACACACTTTTCTGGGTCATGCCCGGCCTCAGAAGATCAACACGTCGCAGCCCTACCTAGGCACAACAGAGAGGCCAGCACACCGGTTTAAATCCTATGGCGTAGGGGTCTGGGCCCATCGCCCATTGCACACCTGCACGTTGTGAGGGCGGCCGGAGAGCAGACCTAGCAACCTCCATTACAAAGGAAGTTGCGTTACGCGGTCCAACCGGGCGCGCGCCGCTCAGTCACTGACGTCACGAAGGCTTCGGCTGATACCACGACGTCGAGTGCCCATAACTGTTCCCGCGTAGTTGGTTAGTGCGTATAGGCCAGTGGCCAGACTCAGATCAAATACCAAGATCTCATTAAGCATGTTAATTGAAGTATCCGCAAACGCCGATCAGGGCCAGGCCCACCTCTCTCCTAGGTGGTCTCAACCTGCCCTATCGCTCTGCCACAGTGTAACAGTCAGGGGCCTTTGGGAATCCAGGCCCACCTCTACCGGGATGGAGCCACCTGCCCCTTCAGCCCCCAACATCGGAATCACTTGCGGGTACTCAACGAGCCGACCCGACTTTAGTCACCACCTGTATAGTATGTATATAACCGTGATCACTTCGTGAGTGATCACGGCCCGCTAGTATAGCATGGCAGACGGACTAGAATGTAGGGCCACTAATGAAGTACTAGCAACCTATACTAAGCATGTAGGATTGCAGGTAAGGTATCAATAGTTGTAGCAACAATGACAGGCTATGCATCAGGATATGATTAAAGGAACGCAATAACATGCTACACTACTCTAATGAAGCAGTATAGAGAAGAGTAGGCGATATCTGGTGATCAAGGGGGGGGGGGGGCTTGCCTGGTTGCTCTAGGCCGGATGGTAACAGGAGACAATGGACACGATGTTTTTTACCCAGGTTCGGGCCCTCTCGATGGATGTAATACCCTACTCCTGCTTGATTAATATTGATGATATGGGTAGTACAAGAGTAGATCTACCACGAGATCAAGGAGGCTAAACCCTAGAAGCTAGCCTATGGTATGATTGTTGTGTATGGAGTTGATTGCCTACGGACTACAACCCTCCGATTTATATAGACACCGGATAGGGTTAGGGTTACATAAAGTCGGTTACAATGGTAGGAGATCTTGAATATCCGAATCGCCAAGCTTGCCTTCCACGCCAAGGAAAGTCCCATCCGGACACGGGACGAAGTCTTCAATCTTGTATCTTCATAGTCCAGGAGTCCGGCTGAAGGTATAGTCCGGCTACCCGAACACCCCCTAATCCAGGACTCCCTCAGTAGCCCCTGAACCAGGCTTCAATGACGACGAGTCCGGCGTGCAAATTTTCTTCGGCATTGCAAGGCAGGTTCCTCCTCCAAGTCCTTCATAGAAGATTGTAAACGCCAAGAGTAGTGTCCGGCTCTGCAAAATAAGCTTCCACATATTGCCATAGAGAGAATAATATTAACACAAATCAAATCTGCTGACGTATTCCGCAGTGCATCATCACACTACAGCCAAGTCCTTCACTCGAATCGTTTTCACTTTTCCACCTCAGCGTGTTTTGCGAGGCGGTTTCCTTGGCACGTCTTGTCAAAGTAGAGATCGTGTGCCCCCTTTTTTACGGGATTCTCATCAATACGGACGTGGGTAACCCAATCGTGCCCGTTAGCATGTTTTCTCGATTAAAGGCGAGTCCCAAACGGTTACGGGGAGGGCTCCTGGTATTCAACCTCTTATAAAGAGACCAAGGCCTTACTCCTTTTTCCAATCTCAAATGAGTTCGCCCGTCGCCTCGAGTTCCAACACCCTAGGCTCTAGATTCCAGGCGCTTCGGACCTTCGACAATGTCCGGTTCCGACCTTCAAGGCCGATGGATGCCCTCCTCCGTCACGGAGGAGGACGTGCTAAAGTTGAGAGAGGCTAAGTTCTTGACCGCCGAAATTTCGCATAGGTTGCCTGCTCAAAGGCAGGCTATTCCCAGTCCCCAGCCCGGTGAGAGCGTAGTGTTCATGTTTCACTTCCTTCAGGGGTTAGGCTTCCCGATGGATCCCTTCGTGAGGGGGCTGCTGTTTTATTACGGGCTGGAATTTCATGACTTAGCTCCGGAGTCCATCCTCCACATTTCCTCATTCATCATTGTGTGCGAAGCGTTCCTCCGTGTTACTCCTCACTTAGGATTGTGGCTCAAGACTTTTGGAGTGGAGCCGAAGATGATCGAGGGACGGTACGCAGAGTGTGGAGGCGCTGTCATAAGTAAGAATGCTGATGCTCCATGGCCCAAGGGCTCCTTTGAAGAGGAGCTCGGCTTGTGGCAACGAGAATGGTTCTATATCACCGCTCCCAGGAGCGCCAAGTGGGCGGCACCTCCTGCCTTTCGCTCGGGTCCCCCATCACGACTAGCGTCATGGGTCAACAAAGGATTAGATTGTGGTTTGCCCAAAGACGTGCCCCTGTTACAGGGCCGAATTAAGGATCTCTTGGAAGGATACCTCAGCTTGGTCATGGTGACGCAGGTCATGCTGATTCGCCGAATATTGCCCGGCAAATGTCGCCCCCTTCGCCTGTGGGAGTTTAATCCAGAGGGACCGCGAGCTCTCCAGAACTTTATGGGCGCAACACCAGCGGAGATGTATAGACTGTTCTTCGGATCACAAGAGATGTGTCCGGATTTAACCGAGGACGCAGGCCTAAGCTGCAATCGCCCGGATACTCAAGTAAGCAACCTTGTGCCCGGACCTTCTATCCGTATAATTGTCATAAACTTGCCCCTAAAAGAGCCGTCCTTTTAAACAGGAGTGGATAGCAAAGTCAAAGCTGATTAGGTGTCCGGCTCCCCTTCCTGAAACCAGGCCGGATCTTGTGCTGGTCAGGATGCTGGAGATAATGCATTTGGAGGGGGAGGACAAGGAAGCTATGGCCTCCTCGAAGGAGGCTGCTCCGAAGGGAGGAACCGACAATTCCTCTCCTAAGGGGAAGAAGAGAGCCGCCTCTGACGACCCGGAAACCATGGCCTCGAAATGGGGGAGAAAATCCTCGTCAGAGGGTCCGACGTCGGGGAGTTCCTCGGCCGGACTACGCCCTCAAGGGGATCAGCCCTCCAGCGAGCCATAAGTAGAGAGAGGTTTTCATTTTGAGGGATGAGAGAAATCCTTGATTTATATCTGAGAAGATTAACCGAAATTTTACCTTGTAGCTCGGACCTCAGCCCTTCTCAGCAGAGCTCGTCTTTAGGGGATCTTCTTCCGGAGATGATGGAGAGCGGGATGCCTCCCCCTACCATACCGCCTAGCGAGGCGGGCGACCCTGAGGTGTCGTCGCGGAGGGTTTCTCTGAATCCGGCAGGGGCGGAAGATAGCTATGTGGCCCCCCAAGGCTCTCCACGTCCGGCCTTCGAAAGAGGCCATAGGACAAGTCCGGCACCGTCTGGTGCTCGGCCGGAGGAGCTGAAGATTCTGCTGGGGCGAGCTTCTATCTCAGAGGAGCACCGTGCATTGATGGGCACGGTGATTGAAAGGATTTCATCCGCAGAAAAGCGGATTGCATGAGGCCGTCAAAAGTTTACTGACGGGTTTTGAGGTACGTTAGATAATGTACACTTTTGTCAGTTGTGCATAAGTAAGATGCGCCCTGTATAGATAGTAGCCCCTGAGACTCTGCGCGTTGTCAAGAAATGACGGCACGCAGAGGATCATAATCCCAGGTCTAAGATGTCGCCTTTGAATGTAGGTGGCGAGGTGTCCGGAATCAAGCCGAACTGATGATGTGGCCGAACTAAAGCGGCGACTGGACGTGGCAGATGCCGACATCGCGCTTGTCAACAAGCGGCTTGATGAGGCTCAAGGTATGTAATTCTTCGGGCGGCATCAGGTAAGAGGAGCTTCATGTCAGTGTCTTACAATGTGTGTGCTTGACGCAGATGGTACGGCCGCCGTGGAGAATCTTAGGGCAGAACTTGCCCGAGCTAAGGAGCAAGCCAGAAAAAGCGATGCGGCTGCCGAGAGGGCCCTTGAAGAGCTGAGAGCCGAATAGGCTGCTCACTGCCGAAGCAAAGAAGAGATGGCCGAGATGGCCAAAAAGTTAAGAAGCGCTACTGACCGTTGCAGACTTCTTGAAGAAGAAGACCAGGCGAAACAGACGGACTTAGAGCAGTGAAGGAGGAGCTCTGCGATGAGAGCTGCGAAGGAGGAGCTACGTCAGGCCGAACAGATTGCGGCTGGAAAGCCCTTTATGCTGCGAAGGAAATTTTGTGATCCGAAGTTTGCTCCGTTGGACCGGATGTGGAGTGTGGAGGATACCATCTGGACTTGGCAGCGAGTGCTGCTGATGCGACCGAACACTTTCGAGATCAGAAAGATCGCGAAGTGGAAAAGCTTTTCTGGTCGCAGTTTCACAATCCAGAGAGTCCACTGGCAGTGGATGATCGTTTGGCTCAATGGGCCGAACTAAATAGGTTGTCTAGACTCGCCATGAAGTACGTCATGGGTCACCTGTGGCCGGGGAGATCGGAGCCGAAGAGTTATTTCAGCTTGGTGCATCAATTCCTTGACGCGGTGCCGCGTATAAATGCAATGAAGAGGTCAGCATGCATAGAGGGCGCTAGGATGGCTCTTGCCCGTGTTAAGACATACTGGGCAGAGATGGAGACCACCATTGTTGCGTCCAGAGATTTGGACAAAAGCCGAGTACCCTCCAAGCACTATTTTCAGGAAGTTCTTGAAGGCGCTCGTATAATAGAGACGCAGTGCCCGAAAGATGCTATGTTATGATAGCATATGTAATTATAAAGTAATATTTTGATAAACTGTAGTGGCCTTTTTTATACTTGTGCCTCCAAGTATTGGGAACACCTCCTATGCGGCCGTTTTAAGATATATATATATATATATATATATATATATATATACATAATCTGAAAGATGGCAGTCCTTGGCTTCAGCCCCCACGCACATAATGCGGGGGTGCTCGCAGAAGACGCATTTTCACACTTAACCCAACGTCTTGGTCCTACAAAGGAGGTGATAGCGCAGCGGGCCAGGCAACCAGACTATAATGCTTTAACACTTTTACTTAGCCATAGGAGTTTGACAGTGAGACTATTTAGGTAGCTTCTTAATGGCAACTGCGCTCGTCCGAGTTCGGGGCGCGTATGTGCCTGACCGGGAAGCGGCCCTTCGTTAAAGCGGAGGAATCCGATAGATTCCGATAGGTCATCGAGTGGCTGACCAGTCTCACGCTACATCATGATAGTCAGTTTTCGGCTTTCTCTACTGAGGTGCTCGCTCGGCCGAACCGGGGCACAATCGCAGTAGTTCTCCTGGTGCTACCTTAGCCAATAGAGCGGAACGTAAGGTAGCCGAACTCAGGAGCCGGGCAACCCAACATTTGACCAAAGACATGATTCGGAGCTGATGCATATAATGCCAAAACTCGCGACGCCGAACACTCCCTAAGGTGTTCGGTCTTTATGAGTGCGGGCGAAACAACACTCTTTATTTAAAAAGCCCCTAGTGTCCAGGTACGTGCAAAAATTCTGACGTGGCCACATACCAAGACGCCAGCCTCCTCCTTGGTTATATTAGAAAGAAAAAAACCAGGGGATGTGTAGCAACAAGAGACAGTAAAAAAGGTTTATGTAGGGTCTTAATCTAAAAAGAATCCTTTAGGACGGGTCCCTACTGCACGTCTGCGCCCGTGTCTCCGTTGTGCCGTATCCTGGACGGGCGCCGCACGACGTTCATCTGTAAAAGAGAGGAACTGAGTTGAAAATGGGTCGTGCCGAAAAAGTTTAAAATAAGCAAAGTATAAAGTAAGATATATAAGATTGAGCTTTATTGTCTCTTATTGTATATGCGTGGAGCCCCTAGTGCGGGGGTATATGGCTTCTAGGCCTGCATCAATGATGATTTTGCACCGAACTCGTCTATCCGCGTTCGTGGTCTTGAATGACCTATTTCGAAGTTTTTTGGCCGGTGAGGCCCTTTTGCTGTGGGGCTGACAAAGCGGCCGCACAGTCCTCCGCTTGGGGAGGCGCACTTTAGTGCTTCCCCTTCAAAGAGATGATGCCTCGTGGACCGGGCATCTTAAGCGTAAGAGATGCATAATGCGGTATTGCGTTAAAGCGAGTGAAAGCTTCGCGTCCCAGTAGTGCTTGATAGCGACTTGAGAACGGGACGATATGGAAGGTCAGCTTTTCACAGCGGAGGTTATCGGCAGAGCCGAATATGACTTCGAGCCGGAGAAAACCCATACAATGGGTGTCCGGACCAGGTATTACCCCTTGAAAGGAGGTTTTGCTGCGGCGGATTCTTGCTGGGTTTATCCCCATGTGCTGGATTGTATCCTGATATATCAGGTTTAGTCCACTTCCGCCGTCCATAAGGACATTTGAAAACTGGAGTCCGCCAATTATTGGATCGAGTATCAAGGCAGTCCAACCTACATTCTTGATATTCCTAGAATAATCTAGCTGATCGAAGATGATCGGTTTTGACAACCAGTGGCAGGACCCTTTGGGGATGGTCCGTGTGGTGCGTACCTTTACGGGCGCTGCATGTTTTGTTATGTGAAGTGAGTTCACTGTTTTTACTTCTTGTGGGAAGTTCTTTTGTTTCCTGGTGCTCTACTTTTGGGGTTCGTCCTCGTCTTTGCTTGGTGTGTCGAGCCCCTTGTGTTCGGCATTGAGTCTGCCGGATTGTTTGAAAACCCAACAGTCTCTATGGGTATGGTTAGCAGGCTTCCCGGGAGTACTGTGTATCTGACATATCCTGTCCAGGATTTTATTTAGGTTGGATGGATCATCCCTATTATCCTGGGGGGGGGGCGATTTTTCCTGATTTTGTCGTGAGCCTTTGAATTCGGCATTGACTGCCGTGCTCTTTGGACTTTTGTCCTTAATCCAGGGACAGTCCTTGTTGCATCGCGGTTTTCCGTTTCCATCCCTAGTTTCGGATGTACTTGGGTCGCTGGAGCTGCACCTTGCCAACCAACTGTCCTCCCCTGCACAAAAGCGGGTCATGAGGCTTGTTAGTGCGGCCATTGTTCTTGGCTTTTCTTGGCCGAGGTGTCTGGCGAGCCATTCGTCTCGGACGTTATGCATGAAAGCTGCTAAGGCTTTGGCGTGCGGACAGTCGACTATCTGATTCTTTTTAGTGAGGAATCTATTCCAAAACTGCCGAGCTGATTCTCCGGGTTGTTGAGTTATGTGACTAAGATCGTCTGCATCCGGAGGGCGGACATAGGTCCCTTGAAAGTTTGCTCGGAAAGCATCCTAGAGCTCTTCCCAGCTTCCAATTGTGTTTTCGGGAAGTCTTTTAAGCCAATGCCGGGCTGGCCCTTTAAGCTTAAGGGGTAGATATTTTATGGCGTGGAGATCATCTCCTCTAGCCATGTGTATGTGGAGGATATAATCCTCGATCCAAACTCCAGGGTCTGTTGTTCCATCATATGCCTCTATGTTTACCGGTTTGAATCCCTCTGGGAATTCATAGTCCAGGACCTCATCGGTGAAACATAGGGGGTGTGCGGCACCCCTGTATTTGGGTGTGCCAGATTCTGATGATGGCTTCATAGCGTTGCTTACGAGAGCTTGCTTTCTTGGCCCATAAATGGACCTGACTGGGCCATGATGCGAATCCTTAAGTGGGTCGCATGCCGATTTAGGTGCGGCACCGCTTGCCGCTTTATGGGGTCGTCTATCCGACCGTGTGGCTTTTTCATTTTTTGAATGCGAGGGCTCTAGGGCCTCTTCGTCGAATTCAGGCAGTAGCTTTCTTTTCGGATAGCTTTTAGTGCGGCGACTGTCACCGTACTTATCTGTGGTATTGATTACTTTGCTCCATCTAATCCGGAGTGCATCTTCCGCTGTTTTTAGCTTCCGCTTCTGCTTTTTTAGGCTGCGTGCAGTTGCAATGAGCCTCTCGTGGAGATTCTTCTGCTCCATAGGTTTATTCGGCGTGAGGTCGTTCGGAATGCCGTTTTCGCCGGAGGAGGGATGTTCGGTTTCTCTATCCGTGTTGCCCTATTCGGACGGTTGCTCTAAGGCCTGCTCGTCGTCTGCTGGCTCGTCCTGCTCTATGGCTGGGTTTTTGTCGAGGCGGGGCTTGGGTCGGCGTTTACGCTGACGCTTTGATTGCTTTTCGGGGGGTCGATCTCCCATCCCATCCCCTTTTTCCTCGTTGTCGCTTTCTTTAGGGGTATCCACCATGTACACATCATGAGATGAGGTGGCTGTCCAATGCCCTATGGGCGTTGGTTCGTCGGTATCTCCTGCATCGTCATCCATGCTGTCGATGTCTCCGGAGTCGAAGTTGAGCACGTCGTTTAAATTGTCGACAGTGGCTACCAAGTGGGTGGTGGGTGGGCTTTGAATTTCTTCATCGTCCGTATCCCATCCTCGCTGACCGTAGTTCGGCCAGGGCTGTCCTGATAAGGAGAGAGACTTGAGAGAGTTCAGGATATCGCCACAAGGCGAGTGCTGAAAGATGTCTGTGGCGGTGAACTCCATTATCGGCGCCCAATCGGATTCGATTGGCAGGGGCGCGGGGGGTTCGGAGTCCGGGGAGGATTCCGGATCCTCGGAGTCACGGGTCGTGCAGAGTGCGGGGCTAGCGTTCGGCTCGATCGCTTTCGGGATCGCAGCCCCCGAGGTGACGACCAACCGCTCATCCTCGATTGGCGCAACAGGCTCCGAGTTAGGGGTCGGAACCGATGCGTATGCGGCCTCCAAGGCGCTGTTCGGTGGTAGAGCTATATCATGCCCATCGAGACAGTGCGGCGCGCTTGGCTGTGGCTCGAATTCGTCGAAGATCAAGTCCCCGTGGATGTCAGCCGTGTAGTTTAGGCTTCCAAACCTGACCTGATGGCCAGGGGCATAGCTTTCGATCTGCTCCAGGTGGCCAAGCGAATTGGCCCGCGGAGCGAAGCCGCCGAAGACGAAGATCTGTCCGGGGAGAAAAGTCTCACCCTGGACCGTATCGTTGTTGATGATCAAAGGAGCCATCGGGCCTAAAGGCGACGACACAGAGGAACTCTCAATGAAAGCACCAATGTCGGTGTCAAAAATGGCGGATCTCGGGTAGGGGGTCCCGAACTGTGCGTCTAGGCCGGATGGTAACAGGAGACAAGGGACACGATGTTTTTTACCCAGGTTCGGGCCCTCTCGATGGAGGTAATACCCTACTCTTGCTTGATTAATATTGATGATATGGGTAGTACAAGAGTAGATCTACCACGAGATCAAGGAGGCTAAACCCTAGAAGCTAGCCTATGGTATGATTGTTGTGTATGGAGTTGATTGCCTACGGACTACAACCCTCCGGTTTATATAGACACCGGATAGGGTTAGGGTTACATAAAGTCGGTTACAATGGTAGGAGATCTTGAATTTCCGAATCGCCAAGCTTTCCTTCCACGCCAAGGAAAGTCCCATCCGGACACGGGACGAAGTCTTCAATCTTGTATCTTCATAGTCCAGGAGTCCGGCTGAAGGTATAGTCCGGCTACCCGAACGCCCCCTAATCCAGGACTCCCTCAGCGGGGCCGGCCGCACGAGCGGGAGGCCGGTGGCCGGAGGCGGCGCGGAAGGGCGAGGTGGGACACGCAGAGGCGGGGCGTAGGCAGCGGCGGGCTGCAGCAGCGCTCGGGCGCCGGCGGGAGGCAAGC
>NC_057797.1:580952000-580957223 GCF_018294505.1 Triticum aestivum | reverse complement strand
GAGGCAAGCGGGCGCGGGCGGCAGTGGCTGTGGCGTAGGCGGGGGAGCAGGGCGAGCGGCCGCGTCCAGAGGCACGGGCGCGGGGCGCGCGTGCGGCGGTGAAGGCGCAGCCCTGGCACGGTGAGGGAAGGCAGTACGACAGCGGTGGGGCGGGCGCGGTCGTGGATAGCGGGTGGCTGCGGGCAGTGGCATAAGAGGCGGCAGGCAGCGGTGCTCGGAGGCGGGAAGGGTCGCGGCGGACGGCGGTCTGGGAGCAGAGCAACACCAGGGCGAGCAGCATGGCACAAAGCAGGTGCAGGGCGGATAGGCTCGGCCACTATGGACGAGGCACGTAGCATGGCGGAGCGAGCGGGCACGGGATGGCTGCCATGCGGTCCGCGCGACGGCAGCGCCAGGCGACGCAAGGAGCAGTAGGAGCGCAGCTGCGCTGCAGAGTAATCGGCAGGGGCCGTAGCATGCGGCAAGGGGCTCAGCCCCCTGCCATGGCGGCCAAACTTGAGGGGGGAGTCCAAACAACGACAGATCGAGGTCGAAAGAAGGGGGATTCGATGGAGGAGCTCACCACGGGGCGGAAGACGTTCTCGGGGAGGCCGGTAACGGTCGAGGACGAGGAGATCGAGCGGTGAGGTGCGGCGGCCGTGGCGGAGGGAGACGGGCAAATCGGCGGCTCGGTGGCGTTCCCACTCGAATCCATGCGCGTAGTGGACGAAGACGAAGACGCAGACGCTCCTCGACGTCCTTCCGTGGCTCGGGGTGGTGATAACCCCCAAGTATAGGGGATCGCAACAGTTTTCGATAAGTAAGAGTGTCGAACCCAACGAGGAGCTAAAGGTAGAACAAATATTCCCTCAAGTTCTATCGACCACCGATACAACTCTACGCACGCTTGACGTTCGCTTTACCTAGAACAAGTATGAAACTAGAAGTACTTTGTACGTGTTGTTAGATAGGTTTGCAAGATAATAAAGATTATGTAAATGAAAAGTAGGGGCTGTTTATATAAAAGAAACAATGAAGTAAATATAGTGAGTGTGGAAAAGTGGTGGTAGGAGTTGCGAAATTGCCCCTTCAGCAATTGACTACTTTACTAGACCGATAGCAAGTATTATGTGGGAGAGGCCATTGCTAGCATGTCATCCCTGACTTGGAATTCTATGCACTTATGATTGGAACTATTAGCAAGCATTCGCAACTACTAATGTTCATTAAGGTAAAACCCAACCTTAGCATTAAGATATATTGGTCCCCCTTCAATCCCGTATGCATCAATTTCTATGCTAGGTTGAAGCTTCTGTCACTCTTGCCCTCCAATACATAGTCCTATCAACATACAACTAACCCTATGGTGTGATCCACGCGCGAAATCATATGATGGGCACCAAAGGATAGCAACATAACCACAAGCAAATTAAATCAATCATAGCAATTCATCAACCACCGATAGGACAACGAAAATCTACTCAGACATCATAGGATGGCAGCACATCATTGGATAATAATATGAAGCATAAAGCACCATGTTCAAGTAGAGGGTACAACGGGTTGCAGGAGAGTGGACCGCTGTAGATAGGGGGGGGAAGGTGATGGAGATGTT
The DNA here is from genome assembly GCF_018294505.1 of Triticum aestivum. NCBI lineage: Eukaryota > Viridiplantae > Streptophyta > Magnoliopsida > Poales > Poaceae > Triticum > Triticum aestivum. Next base: position 580,955,629 of record NC_057797.1, on the reverse strand, counting down.
GGTGAAGATGGTGGAGGTGTTGGTGTAGATCGCGGTGATGATGATGGCCCCCGGTGGCACTCCGGTGCCACCGGAAGCGAGGGGGGGAGAGCCCCCCTCCTTCTTCTTCTTCCTTGACCTCCTCCCTAGATGGGAGAAGGGTTTCCCCTCTGGTCCATGGCCTCCATGGCACAGGAGGGGCAAGAGCCCCTCCGAGATTGGATCTGTCTCTCTGTCTCTCTCTGTTTCCGCGTTCTCAGATTCTTCCCTTTCACCGTTTCTTATATTCCCGGAGATCCGTAACTCCGACTGGGTTGAAATTTTGACACGATCTCTATCTGGAATAGCTTTCTTGCGGCGAAAGAAGGGCTCCAACCGCTTTACGGGGTGGCCACAAGGGTCAGGGGCGCCCCCCCTACCTCGTGCCCCCCTCGGGCACCGTCTCGCGATGATTCCACTTCCCAAAATTCATAAATATTCCAAAATAAATCTCCATCAGTTTTATTCCATTTGGACTCCGTTTGGTATGGTTTTTCTGCGAAACAAAAAACATGCAACAAACAGGAACTGTCACCGGGCACTGGATCAATATGTTAGTCCCAAAAATAGTATAAAAAGTTGCCAAAAAGTATATGGAAGTTGAATAATATTGGCATGGAACAATAAAAAATTATAGATACGACGGAGGCGTATCAGCATCCCCAAGCTTAATTCCTACTCGTCCTCGAGTAGATAAATGATAAAAAAGATAATTTTTGATGTGGAATGCTACCTAGCATGATCTTGATCACATATCTAATCATGGCATGAATATTTAGACACGAGTGATTCAAAGCAATAGTCTATCATTTGACATAAAAACAACAATACTTCAAGCCTACTAATAAAGCAATCATGTCTTTTTAAAATAACATGGCCAAAGAAAGTTATCCCTACAAAATCATATAGTCTGGCTATGCTCCATCTTCACCACACAAAATATTCACATCATGCACAACCCCGATGACAAGCCAAGCAATTGTTTCATACTTTTGACGTTCTCAAACCTTTTCAACTTTCACGCAATACGTGAGCATGAGCCATGGACATAGCACTATAGGTGGAATAGAATATGATGGTGGAGAAGACAAAAAGGAGAAGATAGTCTCACATCAACTAGGCGTATCAACAGGCTATGGAGATGCCCATAAATAGATATCAATGTGAGTGAGTAGGGATTGCCATGCAACGGATGCACTAGACCTATAAGTGTATGAAAGCTCCAACTGAAACTAAGTGGGTGTGCATCCAACTTGCTTGCTCATGATGACCTCGGGCATTTGAGGAAGCCCATCATCGGAATATACAAGCCAAGTTCTATAATGAAAATTCCCACTAGTATATGAAAGTGATAACTCAAGAGACTCTCTATATGAAGAACATGGTGCTATTTTGAAGCACAAGTGTGGAAAAAGGATAGTAGCACTGCCCCTTCTCTCTTTTTCTCTCATTTTTTGTTTTTTTGTTTTATTTATTTTTTATTTATTTTTTTGGTGGGCTTCTTTGGCCTCTTTTTTTATTTGGGCTTCTTTGGCCTCTTTTATTTTTTTGTAAAGTCCGAAGTCTCATCCCGACTTATGGGGAAATCATAGTCTCCATCATCCTTTCCTCACTGGGGCATGATGACCCACAAGTATAGGGGATCTATCGTAGTCCTTTTGATAAGTAAGAGTGTCGAACCCAACGAGGAGCAGAAGGAAATGATAAGCGGTTTTCAGCAAGGTATTCTCTGCAAGTACTAAAATAAGTGGTAACAGATAGTTTTGTGACGGGATAAATTGTAACGAGCAACAAGTAACAAAAGTAAATAAAGTGCAACAAGGTGGCCCAATCCTTTTGTAGCAAAGGACAAGCCGAACAAACTCTTATAATAGGAAAAGCGCTCCCGAGGACACATGGGAATATCGTCAAGCTAGTTTTCATCACGTTCATATGATTCACGTTCAATACTTTGATAATTTGATATGTGGGTGGACCGGTGCTTGGGTGTTGTTCTTACTTGAACAAGCATCCCACTTATGATTAACCTCTATTGCAAGCATCCGCAACTACAACAAAAGTATGAAGGTAAACCTAACCATAGCATGAAACATATGGATCCAAATCAGCCCCTTACAAAGCAACGCATAAACTAGGGTTTAAGCTTCTGTCACTCTAGCAACCCATCATCTACTTATTACTTCCCAATGCCTTCCTCTAGGACCAAATAATGGTGAAGTGTTATGTAGTCGACGTTCACATAACACCACTAGAGGCTAGATACATACATCTTATCAAAATATCAAACGAATACCAAATTCACATGACTACTCATAGCAAGACTTCTCCCTTGTCCTCAGGAACGAACATAATTACTCACAATGCATATTCATGTTCATAATAAGAGGGGTAATAATATGCATATAGGATCTGAACATATGATATTCACCAATTAAACCAACTAGCATCAACTACAAGGAGTAATTAACACTATTAGCAACCTACTAGCACCAATACCGGACTTTGAGACAAGAATTGGATACAAGAGATCAACTAGGGTTTGGAGATGAGATGGTGCTGGTGAAGATGTTGATGGAGATTGCCCTCTCCCGATGAGAGGAGCGTTGGTGATGATGATGGTGATGATTTCCCCCTCCCGGAGGGAAGTATCCCCGGCAGAACAGCTCTGCCGGAGCTCTAGATTGGATCCGCCAAGGTTCCGCCTCGTGGCGGCGGAGTCTCGTCCCGAAAAGTTCCTTTCTATTTTTTCTCATCGAAAGACCTCATATAGGAGAATATGGGCATCGGAGAGCCACCAGGGGGCCCATGAGGTAGGGGGCGCACCCTAGGGGGGGGGGCACCCTCGTGAGCAGGGTGTGGGCCCCCTGGCCTTCATCTTTGGCGTGGATTTTTCTTTATTTCTGTTAAGACGTTCCCTGGAGTTTCAGGACTTTTGGAGTTGCGCAGAATAGGTCTCTAATATTTTCTCCTTTTCCAGACCAGAATTCCAGCTGCCGGCATTCTCCCTCTTTATGTAAACCTTGTAAAATAAGAGAGAATAGCCATAAGTATTGTGATATAAAGTGAAATAACAGTCCATAATGCGATAAATATCGATATAAAAGCATGATGCAAAATGGACGTATCAACTCCCCCAAGCTTAGATCTCGCTTGTCCTCAAGCGAAAAGCCGATAACAATAAATATGCCCTCATGTTAGAGGTAGAGGCGTCGATAAAAATAGAATACGAACATGAAGGCATCATGATTATTCTTATAACAGCAACATATATAGATTTTGTCATATGATTACTTATGTTCAAGTGATGATCTATTCACAATGCAAAAGTATAAATCATAAACCTTATTGGACTCCGACAAACTATAATCTCAGTCATTGAAGCAATTGCAATTTATCATAACATCGAAAAGAATTTATGTCAGAGCTGAAAAGCAAGTCCACATACTCAACTATCATTTTGTCCTCCATAATTGCTAACACTCACGCGATACTTGTGGTTACAGAGTTTTAGTCGGACACAGAGAAAGATAGGGGCTTATAGCTTTGCCCCACAACCTTTTACCTCAAGGGTAATGTCAACAATAATGGTTCATGCTCCCCTACATCCAATT